>NC_050579.1:246011766-246157881 GCF_011100635.1 Trichosurus vulpecula
GAGTATCCTTGAGGTCAGTAGATAACAGCTACTAGAATTTTGATTGAGTATTAAATTGTGCTTGAATGAATGTCAAAGGAAAAAGGGCATGTAGGTGGCACAGTGGATTGAGTGCTGGCCCTGGAATCAGGAGGACCTGAGTTCAAATCCTGCCTCAGACACTTATTAACTGTGTGACCCTAGGCAAGCTCCTCTTCTATAAAATGAGCTGAAGAAGGAAATGGCAAACTATTCCAGCATCTTTACTAAGAAAACCCCAAATAGGGTTATGAGGAGCCAGACATGACTGAACAACAACAACAAAGAGGATTACTGAGTGGTGATTGTCATGGGAGAACCTGGAGGTGACCATGGTTTGCAAGGTGTGCTCCAACTTCTCCACCACAACTAATGAATTGGGAGATATCAGTGAAATATAATCAGTACTGGAAGTGGTAGCCAGTGATGCAGTGTCATAAGGAGAGAGTTAGCTTTCTGTGAGAACTAGAAAGCAGAGAGCAGAAAATGAAAAAAAAATTAAGATGTAAACTTTAGAGGAGATATCTAAGAGAGCACAATAGAAGTGGGGAATATATCTGGAGAGGAATGTTGACCTTGTGTAGGGTCAAGGGGGATAGGAGTAAGGGAGCTCTCTTGGAGAGTGGAGAATAAGGTTTATATGATAGTCACAGTTCAGAATCGAGGAAGGATGGGGCATGTATGACTGGGTGTGAGTATGCTAATTACTGAGGAATGGGTCCAGGCAGAGTATCAGGTCCTGGAGAGAAGTCCACTGAGGGAGACAGGTGATCAGACTGCTCATCTCTCTGAACCTCCATTTCATCACTTGGAAAGTGAGGGGGATGAATTAGATTGGTAAAAGTTCCCAAACTGTGGGTTATAGAACCCCAGGGCTGGGAGGACAGCAAATACTCCAAAAGATCATCTCATTAAAGAGATGGCCTAGGAGTCAGAAGACTTTGGTTCAAGTCTGGCCTCTGATACATGCTGACTATATGAGCCTGGGCAAGTCTTTTTAATAATTTAATAAATGCTTGCAATGACAACTGCTTATTCAATTTCAACTCATTTCAATAAACATTTATTAAGTATCTGTTATGTGCCAGGCAATATGCTAAGTGCTGGACCTATAAGTAAGAAAAAGACAATTCTTGCCCACAAGCAGCTTGTTTTCTGGTGTTCAACCTTTGTTCTCAAAGAAGACCAATGCCATCTTTGTTTAAAAAATTTATTTTGGAGGGGGGAAGGCAACGCAATTGAATTGGGGTTAAATGACTTGCCTAAGGTCACACAGCTAGTAAGTGTGTCAAGAGTCTGAGGCTGGATTTAAACTCAGGTCATCCTAAA
Source organism: Trichosurus vulpecula (assembly GCF_011100635.1). Taxonomy (NCBI): domain Eukaryota; kingdom Metazoa; phylum Chordata; class Mammalia; order Diprotodontia; family Phalangeridae; genus Trichosurus; species Trichosurus vulpecula. The sequence continues at coordinate 246,013,114 of NC_050579.1, forward strand.
TCCAGGGCCTCTAATCTCTGTGCCACCTAGCTGGCCCTGGAGCAATGACATCTTAAGTATGATGTCTTGACTTGTGAGGTGATTGGATTTAAATGAGGCAGAGCTGCTCAGAGTCATCAGCCTAACTCTCTTCTCCAGTCATAGGAGTCCAGTAACAAGACATAAGCCAAGATGATGGCCATGGTCCAGGATGCAGTCTGAGACCTTGGCCTTTTTAAGTTAAGATCTTTCCCAGGTTTCAGTTTGTCTGATGTAAGCTCATTCTCCAGGAGCTTACAATCCAAGTTGGGGATGAAAACACACACAAAAGAAAGCAGAAAGGAGTTACTAGGAAATCTGGGAGCTCTCTATAAAGGAAGACATTGAGAGGACTTTAGTGCACAGCCCCCCAGTCCAGCAATTAGAAGGAAGAATCAATTGAGGGTGATTTGGGAAGGTGAAGACTATCAAAACTTGAAACTTTCTTCTTGGTGAGGATATCTCAGGTGATCAGCTTTTCCTAAGACGAAGCATGATATTCTCTGGAGTCAAAGTCAAATAGAGCTGCTGATGGAAAAGGTGATTCAGTTATCATTAAGGCATTATGTGAGGTACAGAATGTTGCAGTTTCAAGGTGTGTTTTGGGGTCATCTCAAAAGAATTCACACTCTCAGACCATCTCCAACCCAAGCAAAGTCATTTATTGAGCATTATATTCTCCAGTGGGCTAGGCTCCTTAGAGGAACCAGCAGCGTAGCAAAGCAAAACAGGGGTTTTTATAGAGCAGAAAGTACAACCAAATATTCTAGATTTGATCCAAATATCTTGGATCTAGTTCAAACCATAATCCCCTGGTTACAAAAACATGCCCAAAGCCAAAGTAGAATTGTGTATACAGCTACCCCAAAAGTCCACTGGGGGGCATTAATGTATGGTAATGATATTATAATAAGCCTCTCTACATCATGAGTTCACTGAAGGACAGTCTTTGCTATTATTGTGCAGATGTCCACTTAGTGAAAATTCCTTCTGTGATTTAGTGGCCACCATCCTGTCTGAGTAATGCATTTATTGATTAAAACAGGCCACTTCCAGGGGATGAATGAGTGGGTGTGGGCTGATATCCATTGTGCACTACCACCTGTAGGTGAATGGCCTATAGTCTGGAAAACATAATTCAATAGGCAGACCCAAATATTAAAAGCAACAAAATAAATAGAAATAATATCAAAACGGTGGAAAACAAAAAAGAAACCAAGAGTTCCATTAGAATAATTTACATTTGGCATACAGGATTATCTGATCTTGTTTCTTTCTTTTTTTTTTTACATGTGCATTCTTTTTTTTTAAATTTATTTAATATATTTAGTTTTCAGCATTGATTTTCACTAATTTGAATTACAAATTTTTTCCCCATTTCTACCCTCCCCCACTCCAAGATGGCGTATATTCTGGTTGCCCCGTTCCCCAGTCAGCCCTCCCTTCTGTCACCCCACTCCCCTCCCATCCCCCTTTCCCTTCTTCTCTTGTAGGGCAAGATAAATTTCTATGCCCCATTGCCTGTGTATCTTATTTCCTAGTTGCATGCAAAAATTTTTTTTTGTTGTTGTTTTTGAACGTCTGATTTTAAAACTTTGAGTTCCAAATTCTCTCCCCTCTTCCCTCCTCACCCACCCTCCCTAAGAAGGCAAGCAATTCAACATAGGCCACATGCATATCATTATGTAAAACCCTTCCACAATACTCATGTTGTGAAAGATTAACTATGTTTTGCTCCTTCCTAACCTATCCCCCTTTATTGAATTTTCTCCCTTGACCTTGTCCCTTTTTGAAAGTGTTTGTTTTTGATCACCTCCTCCCCCCGTCTGCCCTCCCTTCTATCGTCCCCCTTTTTTTATCTTCTGTCCCCTTCTTTCCTGGGGGGTAAGATACCCAATTGAGTGTGTATGGTATTCCCTCCTCAGGTCAAATCCAATGAGAGCAAGATTTACTCATTCCCCCTCACCTGCCCCCTCTTCCCTTCCTACAGAACCACTTTTTCTTGCCACTTTTATGAGAGATAATTTACCCCATTCTGTCTCTCCCTTTCTCCCTCTCTCGATATATTCCTCTCTTATCCCTTAAATTGATTTTATTTTTTTAGATATCATCCCTTCATATTCAACTCACCCTGTGCCCTTTGTGTGTGTGTGTGTGTGTGTATATATATGTATGTATATATATATGTATATATATATACCTACATATATACATACATAGACACACACATATGTATATATATGTACACACACACACACACACACACACACACACACATATATATATATAAGCATATTTCTTTCAGCTACTATGATATTGAGGTCTCATGAATCATACACATCATCTTTCTATGTAGGAATGTAAACAAAACAGTTCAACTTTAGTAAGTCCCTTATGATTTCTCTTTCTTGTTTACCTTTTCATGCTTCTCTTGATTGTTGTGTTTGAAAGTCAAATTTTCTATTCAGCTCTGGTCTTTTCACTGAGAAAGCTTGAAAGTCCTCTATTTTATTGAAAATCCATATTTTGCCTTGGAGCATGATACTCAGTTTTGCTGGGTAGGTGATTCTTGGTTTTAATCCTAGCTCCATTGACCTCCTAAATATCGTATTCCAAGCCCTTCGGTCCCTTAATGTGGAAGCTGCCAGATCCTGTGTTACCCTGATTGTTTTTCCACAATATTCAAATTGTTTCTTTCTGGCTGCTTGCAGTATTTTCTCCTTGACCTGGGAGCTCTGGAATTTGGTGACAATGTTCCTAGGAGTTTTCTTTTTGGGATCTGTTTGAGGAGGAGATTTGTGGATTCTTTCAATTTCTATTTTACCCTCTGGCTCTAGAACATCAGGGCAATTCTTCTTGATAATTTCTTGAAAGATGATATCTAGGCTCTTTTTTTGATCACAGCTTTCAGGTAGTCCAATAATTTTTAAATTATTTCTCCTGGAACAATTTTCTAGGTCAGTGGTTTTTCCAATGAGATATTTGACATTGTCTTCCATTTTTTCATTCCTTTGGTTCTGTTTTATAATATCTTGATTTCTCATCAAGTCACTAGCTTCCACTTGCTCCAATCTCATTTTTAAGGTAGTATTTTCTTCAGTGGTCTTTTGGACCTCCTTTTCCATTTGGCTAATTCTGCCTTTCAAGGCATTCTTCTCTTCATTGGCTTTTTGGAGCTCTTTTGCTATTTGAATTAGTTTATTTTTTAAAGTGTTGTTTTCTTCAATATTTTTTTCAGTATTTTTTTGGGTCTCCTTTAGCAAGTCATTGATTTGTTTTTCATGGTTTTCTTGTATCATTTTCATTTCTTGTCCCAATTTTTCCTCTACTTTTCTAACTTGCTTTTCCAACTCCTTTTTGAGCTCTTCCATGGCCTGAGACCAGTTCATGTTTTTCTTGGAGGCTTTTGGTCTAGGCTCTTGCACTTTGTTGACTTCTTCAGGTCATATGCTTTGGTCTTCTTTGTCACCAAAGAAAGATTCCAAAGTCTGAGACTGAATCTGGGCACGTTTTTGCTGCCTGGCTATGTTCCCAGCCAACTTACTTGACCCTTGAGATTTTTGTTGGTTTATGACTTCTTGTAGAGCAAAGAGTACTTTGTTCCAAGCTTGAGGGGATGCACTGTTGATTTCAGAGCTATTTCTATATAGCTAGCTCTGCCACCCCAGCACTCCTCCTTCCTCAAGAACCACCAACCCAGACCTGACGTGAATCTTCAGCAGGCTCTTCACTCCTGCTCTGATCTGCCACTTAATTCCTCCCACCATGTGTGCCTGGGGCCGGAGGTAACTGCAGCTGTAGTTCTGTAGCTACACCTCCCCTGCTGCCCTTGGGGCGGTGGCTGAACCGTGAACTCTGCCCCCCACATCTTTTCCCACTAACCTTCTCTGTTGAATTCGGTGTTTGTGGGTTGAGAAGTCTGGTAACTGCCACAGCTCACTGATTCAGGGTGCTAGGGCCTGTTCTGCCTGGCTCCTGGTCTGGCTGGTCCTGCTGCCTCCCACGCTGAGCTCTGCTCCCCTCCACTGCGTGCATGATAGACCTTATCCAGTGACCATCCAGGCTGTCTTGGGCTGGATCCCTGCTTCTCTCTGCTATTTTGTGGGTTCTGCAGTTCTAGAATTTGTTCAGAGCCATTTTATATAGGTTTTTGGAGGGACGTGGTGGGGAGCTCATGCAAGTCCCTGCTTTCCAGCCACCATCTACGTGTGAATTATGTAGGTTCAGCCCAGGAGCTCAGAACAAGGGCTGGCCCAGAGTCATGAATGCCACCACTGCTGTGAGTAAGAGAGCTCCCTTGTTACTTTATTAATGGTCTCCACTCTGATTCCAATTCCTTTAGGAGGATCAGATGCTATCCACCTACGGTCTTGCAGGTGGAAGCTTTCCACCCCTGGGTTCAACAGTTATACCAATGAATTTACTTATAAGGGGATGATTATATTCCAGTTATAATAAAAGACTGGAGAAGATATTTAAGTAATTCATATCAAAGCAGTGCATATCAATAAATTGTTTATAATAAAACATGTTTGTAATGAAATGGAGTTTTATTTCATAAGATACTTCCCTTTAAGAAAATTGATTGCACTGAAATTTTGTTTCCCAAACCAAAGATATTTCTGACTTAGTTTCAGTAATTATTAGAATAACAGGTATGTCCCTCAATCAGTTGTAACAACACCCGATTATTCTTACACTTGGTAAATTGACAACAAAGCTATACCTTGGTACCTGTCCCTACTACAGTGCCCTGGTCTTTGTGTCATATGCATTGTGGTAGATGTAGTAAAACAGACTTACAAGATCCACAATTCTGTGTTTATTTGTGACTTGTCCTAAGTCCTTCACACCTTTTATCAAAAGACATACATCATAACATTAACCAATTCAGAGAATGATAACTTGACAAAACAGGAGACAACTAAATCAGGCTGAGATCCTTAAATTTTCAAAGTCCCTCTTCAGGTATATGTGGGGCATCTGTTCCCTGGTCAGATCCTCAGATGAGCCCTTGTTCTCTTTCATTTATTAAAAATAAATAATTTTTTAAGTAACAAAAATCTATGCCCTCTTCCACCTGACTGCTTTCCCACTCTCTCCCCTCACCTGAACTCGTCCTCTAGATAAAAAGAAAAACAATACTCCTGGAACAAATATTGTTCAGTCAGTTTTCAGTCACATGTCCAACTCTTTGTTACCCCATTTGGTAAATATACAGGTAAAGACAAACTAAAGGTATGGGAATGGGTTGCCATTTCCTTCACCAGCTTGTTTTCCAGAAGAGGAACTGAAGCAAACAGGGTTAAGTGACTTGCCCAGGGTACCACAAGTAGTAAATGTCTGAGACCAGATTTGAACTCAGGAAGATGCGCCTTCCTAATTCCAAGTGCTGTGCTTTATCAACCATGCCACCTAGCTACCTCAAAAACAATTATATTTGAACTACTTTTCAAATATTTATAGAAAAAGTCACATACCTCACGGTGAGATCCCCTGGTCTATAAAAGCCCGCATCAGGAGAGGATAAATGAGGAAGTGAAAAGTATTGTGAAAGGAGAAATAGAATGTCATGGGTTTCCAAGAAGAGGGGCCTCAAGTCTGTTTGGGGGATCACACAGGTCTTCAAGGAGTTAGGATTTCTAAAAGGTTCTAACAGATAAATAGAACCTACATATGAGCCCAGGGAGCAGGATGTTAGAAATAGGCAGAATAGGAAGGAGCTAGGCAGAGAGGGAGGAGAATGTGACCCTATTCTGGAGCAGATATGTCTACATGACATACACAATATTACCAAATGCAGCCTGAACCAGATCAAGACATAATTGGTAAATAGGTACAAAATAAATAAATATACAATATAATGCAGATAATATAATAAATGGTTTTTATAAGTCGAACATAGTTCAGAGTGACCCTAGTGTACAAGAAATAGGACTTGGCACATAACACAGATCATTGTGTAACACGATGTCAGGGCCAATGCTAAAAGAAATCAGACTTCAAGTCATCCTAAACTTAAAATCAGGAGGAATTGGGAAAAGACACTAAGTACAGTTTCTCCAAGCCCAAAGTACCCTCCGTTCCTGGTGCTCCTTTGTGGGTTTTTTTTTAAAATCAGAATGAGGAGGGTCACTGAGGCTGGGGAGAGGTCCATTTAGATGGATATTCTGGGGGCAGCACAAATAAGACCATAGTGATCATTGGGGCCTAGGCTCTTGGGAAAATATATTGCAAGGAAGGAATCATACCTGCTGATGGTCACAGGGGTGCCAAGGTTGGTGGTAGGCATCTCTGTAGTAGTTTGAGAACATTTGGGGGGACTCACTTTTTGTTCTGCAATAAGAACAGAGTAAGGAACAGATGGGCCCACAGTTGCATGTGACTCCTCTTCCCTGGAGCTGCCCAGGGCTAGTCCAACAAGATTGCTGGCCCATAGGCTTGAGGAACCATATGCATGCTACTGTGGGCTAACATTATTGCATGTTTTATACCATTCATTATATGTAATTTAGTACTCTGGCCTTTTGTTCCTGCTTCTCTTTGTTTTCATAGGAAGGTACATTTGCCACCTCCAGGCTGATTGATGGTCTGGCCAGGTATATTCCTACAGGATGCTTTTTCAGTCAGTATGAGCTGAGTGTTGCTGATACCCAGAATGAAGGCAATGCTAAGAACTCACAGATGTAGAACATTTTACACTTCACAAAGTGTGTTTCCCTCACTCCTTGTTATAACCTCCTCTTGTCCCCACCCACCTCAGTATTAGAAAATGGAAAAATAAATTGGAGAGAGTTGGAGTGACTTTCCAGGGTCACAACCCAGGTCAGTTTCACAACTAAGACTTGACCTACATCTGTGCTCTTTCCAGTAGAAGCTATCAGTATCTATTCTACCTTTCGTGGACCCCACAACGCCCTGTCCTTGTGTTATGGGCCAGAGTTGCTGACATCACAAATCAGTAAAGCATAAGTCTGTGTGTATGTTTGTGTGTTGGTATAAAACCAGAAGACTCTGTGTGTGTTTGTACCTCTGTAAGCATTGGTCATATTTATATGAATGAGTGTGAGTATGCCACACTAAAGACCCAAAAGGTAGAAGCTCCAGAAAAAGCATCTGCTCTACACAGGAATGAGCCCAGAGAAGAAAATGCCTCACCATACTCAGGGACCAGAGAGCAAACCTCCTTATCCTCCTCCCTTACCCCACCCCTCTGTCCAAATCCTGGTGTGGAAAGAAGTGTGGAGAGGATGGGGAAGGGGAGGGGCAGGAAGCTCAAAGACTGAAAGAGGCTGAGTAGCTTCCCCCTGGAAACCCCAGGGAGGCCTAAGCTTACATCCTAGCCCAGGGCCATGTGGTATTTCCTAAGCTCTGCATGAACTGAAGGGGATTGAGTTGGCTGGGACTTACCTGGAGAAACTTCTAGGCTGATTGTTCTGATAACCTCAATAGTGCTGTTGACAGAGTCATAGATTCCACACCAGTGGATGGCTGAGTCCTTCACTCTGAGGTTAGACATGGAGACGATGATGGTACCAGTGTGGGTGTCATCCTCCAGGGAGGCTTGTGGGTCCCTAAGTTGCCAAGTTAAAACCAACTTCCCGGTAATGAGTCTATCCCACACTTTTCCATCCACTTGCAATTTACATGAGGTTTTCCACCTGTTCTCAGCTCTCTGGGGATCATAGTGTGTGGGCTGAAAGACCCTCACCAATTAAAAGTTAATAAGGAGCCATCTCAGGGTGGGAACAGAAACAAATTTTATTCAGTTCTTGAGAATTGGGCATCCTCTGCTAGCACAGAGCAGAACCAGCAAAGGAGGCGCTTTACAAGGAGCAAAGCACCAATAATTATACCTAACACAAGAGAATTCCCGCCCACCTCTGACCCTTCTCACCATTGGCTGGAAGATGGGCTTACAATCTGAGCACGAAAGCTAGACAAAGAACCGGGAAATTGAGGCACAAAAGCTCCAATTCCCATTCCCTTCGTTAATGATTACAACTGAGGTGACATCTATAAATCTAAAGAAGGAGAATACGATAAGGGGAGGGGGAGACCCTCTCCATTCTCTTACAGTACTTTTACAGTAAAGGAAAGCAGGTCACAATGACCCTATTCTTACTGAGCAATTTTTAAACCAGAACCAGAAGAAAGAACAAAAAATTTCAGGGTAAACTTTCCCAGAGGCTGAGCCATCTCATGGCCTCAGAATTTTTTTCACTTCCCTATTTCTTGATTTTTAAACATTTCTTAGTATAGATATAGATATAGATATATTTATACTTATCTTCCCTGTGAAGTCTTCACATTTCATTTACCTCACACAGTAGCCACAACTCACTCTGAGTGTCTGCCCCTCCTGGTACTTCAGTTGAAACACTTGTCCCTGTGAACCTGAAAAAGAGATCATCAGGTTGGGGAGGACCAACTGGGTGTCCCTTGACTCCCCTCCCTTCCTTGACTGAAGAATATGAACAAGATAAGGGCTCTGGTCTCCTCAAGTAACATCTTCTAAGAAAACATGACTCAAAGACCCAGTCCCTTACACAGGGGAACCTCCTAATCAGTGGTGTGCTAGTAAATGAATAACAACCAGTTGTCTCAATCTTTCTCTTTCCCTCCCTCTGTCCCTCTTTCTCTTCTTCCCTTCCCCTCCTCTGTCCTTCTGTCTCTCCTCTCTCACTTTGTATTTATACGCATATCCATGTACATTTACATACTCGTGATGATTATTAATGTTTTCTCCATTCCTTTTTTAAGTCTAGCCAATTAACTAAACAATAAATCAACTTTCATTTATATGCAGTGTTTACCAATTTTCAAACTGTAAATGCTCTCACTGGAAATTGAACAATCATATCTTCTATACCAGTGTGAGCTGGTTCCAGCATGCCATGCTCCCATCCCTCCCCAGGCCCTCGTAGCATGCAACATTGTACTCCCTCCCTTCTTCTTCTCTCCTCTATTTTCTCTGCTTCCTGTCAATCATCACCTCTACCCCTCCCTACTCTCCCCTCACACCCAGAACCCATTAACAGCAAAGGCAGCAGTAGTAGCAGTGGGGCTGCCTGGGCCATCATGCCTCCATGGGTCCAGATTCAGGAGACGTGGAAGGTGGTCTCTTCATGCTATCCTTGGTCTGATGGATGACCCAGGAGTGTTGGTCCTGCTTCTCCACTGCCTGATTCTGAGCCTCTGAGAGGAAAGAAGAAATAAGAGAGAGTGGGAAAGCTATGGTTGGGAAAGTGAATGCAATGCAAGGAGTAAAAATGCTGATCTCATAGAAAAGAGGTGAGATCACTTGTATCTGGGGAATTCTAATTGTCAGGGCTCTGACCCCCAGGATGAGCTAGGGGCCTTCCTTAAGAAGAGTTTTGGCCCTTAGAACCACTAACAATCTTTGAAAATATACAGGTTACCAAAAGAGTTCCAACTCAGAACATTCTCCCAATCGAACTCTAACACCAATGTTAGACACCAGTGGTTCTTGAACTTTTTGGTCTAGGATGAAATACACTGAAAAATTACTGAGAATCCCAAAATGATTTTGTTTATGAGTTAAATCTATTGACATTTACAACATTAGAAATTAAAACTGATGAATTTGAATCAACTCTTCATTGATTCAATTAAAATAATAATAATCATGTTAATTCAAAATTAAATTAAAAATTAAAAACAACTATTTTTTTGAAGTATCAGTGAGAAGTGTCACTACCTTATGTAACTGTGGAAATCTATTCAGGATCTGGCTTAACAGGACAAAGCTGGATTCTCATATCTGCTCTCTATCCAATCTGTTGCAACCTGTGGTTTGAACTGAAGTACATAAAATAATCTGTACAGTCAGAAGAGGAAGGTATATTTTAAGAGGCAAACAGAGACTTAGTACAATTGTGTACAACCCCCTAAAACAGGGTTAGGGAGTCAGAGGCACCTCATCCTGCGGTGGATAAAGCTCTAGGCATGGAGTCAATTACAGCTGGGTTTAAATCTAGCCTCAGATACTCATTAGTTGTGTGAACCTGGGCAACTCACGAACCTTATTTTGCCTCAGTTTCCTCATCTTTAAAATGAGAGACAACAATAATACCTGCTCCCCTGAGTTATTGTGAAAGTCAATGAGATCATATTTGCACAAAGCACTCAGCATGGTTCCTGGCACATAGTAGGCACCATATAATGCTTATTCATTCCCTGTGCTCTTCCAGAGGTCGTTGGACCATTGAGAATTGCTGGATTAAATGGTTCTTGAGGCTTCTCATGGCTGTGGATTTATGCTCTATGGTCCCATGACATAGTTTACAGGGATGGCAGTCCTAGATTTATTCCTCTCTCTCCCCCAGGGGAATAATGGACAGTAATTTCTGATTAGACCACAGGACTTTGTGCACAGCAGTCACCCCTCCCTATTCTCCCAACTCCCTTTAGCCAAATGACTTCTCTGGGGCAGAGAATGGTGGGTGGGAAGGACTTAGTGTGACCAGGAAGAAGGGGAAGGTTACTTTGATGTGTCACTGGTTTCTCTTGGCCATATGGAGAAGACAAGGGAAGAGGCAGTGAGGAGATGGCATCTTCCTCTCCTAGATGTTCTGCCTAAACAGGCCGCTCAATACAGACCCTCCAGCAGCTGCCATCCATCTGAAGTTATCCTCTCAGACCAGACAGCTCCATTTCCATTTGCCTGAATGCTGATGAAATGCTAGGGCCAGTTCTCCTTACCTTCACCCAGTCCTCTATGCCCAGGCTCTTTGGATCCCTAAACATCAGATAGATGTGCGTGAGATCAGGAAGCCCATGGTGTAATGGAAGTGGTACTAAGAGCTAAGGCCCTTTCTTGAGGAGGGCCACCATGCCATCCTTGAGGTTAGAATCTTGACTGGTGCAATCACCCAGATATAGGTGCTCTCACCTCTCTTGTATGAGGTCAGTACTTCTGCTCCTTCCACTCCTCCCACTTCCCAAGCCATAGCTTCCTCCACTCTCTCTTACTTCTTCTTTCCTCTCAGAGGCTCCGAATCAGGCAGTCAGCCCCAGCACCCTCCTGCCATCCCATGAAGACACTACCTCCCTTGACTCTGGCCACATGGAGGCATGATGACCCAGGCAGCCCCACTGCTACTGCTGCTGCCTTTGCTGTTAATGGGTATCTGGGGGAGAGGGGAGGTTAGGGAAGGGTAGAAGTGATGACTGACAGGGAGCAGAGAAGAGAGAGGAGAGTGGCAGAAGAGAGGGAGTACAATGTTGTGTGAGGGACTAGGGAGAGAGCAGTGGTGTGCCGGAGCCAGCTCACACTGGCTAGGAAGAGCTGATTGTTAAATTTCCAGTGAGAGCATTTATACCTTGAAAATAGACAAACACTGCACACAAATGAAAAAGTGATTTATTGTTTTATTGATTGACTTAGCTTTAAAAAGGGACAATGAGAGTATTAATGCAGATTAAACTTTAAAATGTGTCAAGAGTATATAAACAATAGATATGTTTATATATGTAAAGTGAGAGAGGAGAGAGAAGAAAGAAAGACAGAGGAGGGGGAGGGAAGAAGAGGAAGAGGGACAAAGGGAGGGAAAGAGAAAGATCGAGGGAACTGGTTGTTAATTATTTACTTGCAAAACACTGATTAGGAGGCTCCCTTGGGTGAGGGGCTGGCACTTTGAGGCATGTTTTCTCAGAAGAAGAGGTTATTAAAGGAGATGAGCCCCTTTACCTTGTTCATATTCTTCAGTCAAGGAAGGGAAGGGACTCAAGGGAGGCCCAGCTGGGCTCTCCCTGACCTGATGATCTCTTTTTCAGGTTCACAGGGACAAGTGTCCCAACTGAAGTACCAGGAGGGGCAGACACTCAGAGTGAGGTGTGGCTACAATCCCCAGGGAACTGAGAAGAACTGGAAAACCTGGTGTAAATTGAGAGAGAATGGAAGGGTGTGTGATAGAATAATTACCAAGAAGTTACAATCCTTTATGTTGCCATTTATGGAATCAAGAGCTTCCCTGGAGGATGACACCAGCACTGGTACCATCACCATCACCATGTCTAACCTCAGGGTGGGGGACTCAGGCAACTATCAGTGTGGAATCTATGACTCTGACAAGGACACTATTGACGTTATCAGGACAATCAGGGTGGAGGTTTCTCGAGGTAAGTCCCGGCCAACTCAGTCCCCTTCAGTTCAAGCAGAGCTTAGGAAATGCCTGGTGTGGACATGACCCTGGGCTAGGATGTGATCTAGGCCTCCTTGGGGTCTCCAGGGAGAAGTTGCTCAGCCTCTTTCAGTCTTTCAGCTTCCTGCCCCTCCCCTTTCCTATTCTCTCCTCACTTCTTTCCACACCATGGTCATGGTAGTTCATCTTCTGGTCTATGGGGACAGCGAGGCATTTTATTCTCTGGTCTCATTCACATGCAGGGCAGACATTTGTCCTGGGGTTTCTAAGTCTTGGGTATCTTGAGTCACACTCACACTCATTCATACAAATGCACCTGTGGCTGACACAGGCACAGGCACACACAGGGTCCTCCCAACATGTACACAGACACGCAGAATTGCGCCTCACTGATTTAAGATGCCTGAAGCTCTGGCCCCAGGAGACAAGGGAGGAGGTGGTTCTACCAGAGGTATTGTTGGAGCAGATCTTGGCAGGTTCTGATGAAGAGCATAGACATAGGGTCAAATCTTAGTGGTGAAACTGACTTATGTTGTAACCCTGAAAGATCATTCCACCTCTCTTAGTCTTAGTTCCTCATTTGTAAAATGAGGGTGGGGATAAGGAGTGTGCTTTTGTAACAATGAGTGTGGGGAATACTCTTTGTGAATTATAAATGCTCTCCATCTGGGAATTATTGCTACTGCCTTCATTCTGGATACCAACTACAATAACTCCTGGGCATAGAAGAAGCATCCCATAGGGATATCCTTGGTCAGGCCATCAGAGTGCCTGGTGGGGGCAGAGAAGTCTGTTGGTGACATTAGCAGTAGAAACAATAGGTTAGAGTACTTGACAATACATAAGCAATGGGATATGATATACTATAATATATTAGCCCACAGCATGCATACATATGATGCCTAAAGCTTTTTCAAGGCCCAACTTCTCATTGGAAGCAGCAGTCTAGTGTTCTGGACCCTCCAGAAAAGAGGAGGCAGGTGAGGTTGTTGGGTCAAGGGCCAAATGTTTCATTCCTCTGTTCTTTTTTCAGCCACAAAATTGAAGGCCACCAAGCGTTCTCGACTTACCACTGAGATACCTCTCAGCACCAAACATTCTCGACCTACCACTGAGATACCTCTCGGCACCAAACGTTCTCAATTTACCACTGAGATACCTGTCAGCACCCAACATTCTCAAAGTACCACTGAGATGCCTCTCACCACCTCTGCCATCTCCTTGGCCACCAGCAGGTACAACTTCTTTTTGGAAATCCATTGTGTCTCAGGAGCTCCCAGCCTCAGCACTTAATGTGGGTCTCACTTGTGTTGCCCCAGACTCTCAGTCCAAAGCAACCTCTTTCCAGCCTTGCCTTCTGGATGGGAGAAGAAAAGCAAAGAAAGGTAGATGAGAGCTCTTTTAGGCCTGGTGGAACTGTATTTACTAGCTTTTCCCCTTTCCCTCATTTCCAAGTTTAAGATGGCTTGAAATCTGATTTCTTTTAGTCCTGACATGGCACTTTTCAGTCCTGAACCCACATTGCCTTGTGTCCTGTGCTAAGCCAAGGGTGGGGAACCTTTCCATGTTAGAAGGCCACAGTAATATTTACCTATAATAATAAAAATAAGAGGAATAAAAATGTATTAATAAAAATAAAATGATTTGTTCTGTAAAATTTGGATTCAAAGGGTTCAACTTAAGGACCTAGAAGGCCACAGGTTTCCCACCCCTGTGCTGAGCCCTTCCCCTCCTGCATTTTGGACAGTGGCTATTGTTTATCTCACTTCCTCATCTCCAGACAAACCAGACAAATCTCCAAATTCCTCTCTTTTAAACAATTCTCTCTTTTTGATAAGGTGGGCAGTATTCCTTCATTACTGACTGGCAGATGTCTGTCTTCATCACCCCAGAACCTCTAGGGGATCCCTATTACTTTGAGCACATAATCTAATGTCCTGGCTTCCATCTCTGGCTCCAGCAAACTTTTCTAGATTTCTAGACCTTGCTGTGTTCCACACCCTCCCTGCTCCAGCCATACAGTCTTCCTTGCTTTTCCTTACACACAACATGCCAGTTCTCATTTCCATGCCTGTGCTGTCTCTGCCTCCTACCCCCAATGCAATCCCTCCTCACCTCCACCTTTAATTATCTAGAGCTTCCTTCAAGGCTCAACTCAAGCACCTCCCTCTACAAGAGACTTTAATTGCCAATGACTTCCCTAAATATTTCTTTGTATTTATCTGGTTAGAATGTTGCATCTACCTGTTGGTTGGTGTATTGTCATTCCCCCAGAACACCAGAAGCTCCTTGCAGGATGAGATCACTTCCTTTCTGTCCTTCTCTCCCCTGTCTAGTGCAGCTCCTGGCTCTGGGGCAGGCTCTTAATTCATAAATGTTCCTTGATTCATTCAGAGACCTCAGTCCTGCTTTGGGCCCCTGGGACAAGAGAAAACTAAACAAAAATCAAATCTTCCTACATCTTGAAGTCACAAAGTGTGGAGAAGTGATGACCAGGATTCCCACTGAAGGATTTTTCTTCTCTCTTCTTTTCCTCCTCCTTGGTGTCATCTCACCTCGAATGCCCTCCTTGTTCTTTTATTCTCTGAAGCCTCCAGCCTGTTGGTGTTCCCTTGGGGAGCCAGGGAAGCCTCCTCTTCTTCACCCTCAAGCCATTAACCCTTTACACTGGACACACTGCATACCAAATGTAAACAGTACCTGAAGAGGATTCCATCAGTAAGTCAGCCAATAAGTTAGCTAGAATTTATTAAGTACCTACTGTGTTCTGAGTACTCTGCCAAGATCTGAGGATACAGAGGAAGGAAAAGAAGACCATCTCTGGTCTCAAGGAGCTCACAGAAAAAAAGAGGAGACAATACGCAAACAATTCTGTAGAAAAACCTATGTGCAGGACGAAATATACAGGAGATAACACACACGGGACATAATCAACAGAGGGTATGTAGGGAACCTCCAGGGGTGGGGCTGAGCCCTAGACCTAAGGGTCACTCACCCTACCACCACACTGCTTTTCCTGTGGCTGTATCTCACTTTTCTTCTTTTCCTCTCTCCCATAGCCCACCACACTCTTCCATTTTCTTCAGTTCCTCAGTTATCGGAGTACTATGTGGGCTCATTGTGACAAAAGGCGTAGTCTTCACAGTTCTGATTGCTCTGCTGGGCAGTTGCAGGCACCCAGGTAAGTAGGGACCCAAGATCTGACTTCATTTTCAGTGCACCAGACAGCAGGACCTTTTCAATTCCCAGACAGAAGCAGCTCCCTGAGCCCCAAGCTCTGAAGGAAAGATGCCCAGGCATTTCAAAAAGTCTCTTTCCTAGGGTTAGACCCTGAGGTGGTATGGTTGAGAATTCCTTGAAAAGCCAACAGTGATAAACAAAGGGGAGGAAATGTAATCCTCAGTATAAGTAGCTGTTTTTGTTGTTGACCTGGAGGCCATGGGGAGGGCTTGCGGGACACACAGTGAGCTTGTGTCCCCAAAGGAATGGGAAGAAGTGGGGTAATAAGAAAACGAAAATGGTGACTTGTTTGGGTTTTTTTTTCTCTGTCATTGATTCTGCCCCTAGGGCTGGGGTCTCTACTTAGACATCTGTCCTGGCTCGATTTGGGTGAGAATTGAAAACAAGAGGTGTCAGGCCTAGGGGGAAAAAGAAATAATTTTAGGCTGAAGGAAAATGAGGAAAGATTTATTAACTGAACTTTCTCTTCTTTCCTCAGGAAAGGGAAGGAGCCAATCTGAGCTTTCTCAGGATCAAAATGACCGGAAATGAAATTAATTCATTTCAATGTACATCCCAACCAGATGTATGTCCCTGCCACCCTGAGCTTGGCCCAGGCCACAGGCAACATGGGGATTTCCCTATCAGGGCAAGGAATCCAGCCACCATGCCCATGCTGATTCCCTGCCCAGATTCTTGAAGCCCTTCATCTGCCCTTTCAGTTCTGAGTGGATCTCAGAGTTCACCTCTTTTTTTTTCTTATGATGAGAAGCCACCCCATGTCTCTTCCTGACAATCTTGTACCTCTGTAGATGGGTCAGTCTGCTTCTCTGAGGCCTTAGAGTGGCTTCTGATTGCCTTTGAAAGGAAGATCAAATTCCTGGTCCTCAAGACCTTTCATAGTGTAATGTTCAGTTATTCATCCATTCTTCTTTCTCACTATTTCCTTGCAGAGAGACTCTCCTCTGTGGCCAGGTTGGGCTCTTCATGGTTTCTAGAAGATCATATAAAGCTCAGGTATAAATGGGAGTCACTAACCTGTACATTAAGGTCCTGCTGAGCTATGTTTAACATATAAAAACCATTTATTAATATGATCTGCATTGTATTGTATATTTATTTATTTTGTACCTATTTCCCAATTATGTCTTAATCTGTTTCAGGCTGAACTTGGGAGTATTGGACATGGTGCAGCTCATATGCCCTATTTGGACATATCTGCACCAGAACGGGGTCATGCTCTCCTCTCTGCCTTGCTCTTTTCCATTCTGCCTGTTTCTAAGGTCCTGCTCCCTGGGCTGCTATGTAGGTCCTATTTATCCATTAGAACCTTTAAGAAAACCTAACTCTTCAAAGATGTGTGAGATCCCCCAACCAGATTTGAGGCACACCCTCTTCTTGGAAACCCACAACATTCTATTTTTCCTTTCCTTTCCAACTTGTACTGTCCTGAGGTGGGCTCTTATAGACCAAGGGATTTCAACCTGCGGTATATGACATTTTTCTACAAATGTTCTGGAAAGTAGTTCCAACATAATTGTTTTTCAGGTAGCTTGGTGGCACAGTGGATAGAGTACTGGGCTTGGAGTCAGGAAAGCTCCTCTTCCTGAGTTCAAATCTGCCCTCAGATACTTACTAGTTAGGGGACTCTGAGCAAGTCATTTAACCCTCTTTGCCTCAGTTTCCTTATCTGTAAAATGAGCTGGTAAAGTAAATTGAAAACTACTCCTTTATCTTTACCAAGAAAACCCCAAATGGGATCATAAAGAGTCAGACATGACTGAAAAATTACTAAACAACCTTTGTTCCAGGAGTTTTCTTTTTCTTCTAATCTACAGGGTGAGTTCAGGTGTAGGGAGAGAGTAGAAAGCAGTTAGGAGGAAGAGGGCATAGATTTTGGTTACTTTAAAAATTTTTTTCTTTCTTTTTTTCAGCTTTAGACTCAAAGGCCAGAACACAAATACAGAACAGAAACAGAACAGAACAGAACAGAAAAACATAACATAAACTTAAATATTGGAACTTAAATACAAAGTAAGAAAAAAAGTATGTCATGGAGAATTCAGAATATGTAACAATACATTTTCATTTCAAAAAAGCTTGTATGATAAATAATACATGTTGTCTTTAGAACTGTCCATTTTTGCTTCCTTGTATGTTTTTCTAAAAAAAATTTAAGAAAAGAAAGAGAACAAGGACTTCTAAGAAAGAGTGATCTGAGCAGATAACAGGTACCCCTCATGAACCTGGAGAGTGGACTTGAGAATTTAGGAATCTCAGCATGACTTCTCTATCCCATGTTTTGTGAAGTTATGATTCCTGAAAATGGGCAATGTTATGAAATATGTCTTTTGCTAAAAGGTGGGAAGGACTTAAGACAACTCACAAATAAACACAGAATTGTGGATCTCATACATCTATGGACAAAAGAGAATCTATTAACTTGGAAAACTCCAGTTGTCCTAGCACCCAAGTACTCAAGAACACAAGTACACGCACACACACAGACACACACACACACACACACACACACACACGGACACATGCACACACAAACACACACATACCAATGCACTTATGTATTCATTCATTTGTACAATCCATTGCTATGGCACAGGAGGCATGTTCACTCTGGGAACCCAGACTGGTACCCCCATGCAAAACAAAGAAATTCCTGAGTACTGGACTCTCTGGTACAAGCATATTTAGAAGACATTTTCCATTGAATCCCTTTTAAGAAAATTCCCCGTCTTTGTGGTATTTCATCAACACTTTTCTCCCCTTTCTCATGGTGGAAGAGTGTTTATTTATACAGATTTTTGGAGGACATTTGGAGGTTAACATCAGAGATGATAAAGAAAAGACTACTTCACTGAAGGGTAAAAGAGATGAAAAATAAAGAATGGGACAGGGAAGGATGGGTTGGGTTCTTTGAGGAATTAATGGATCAAGAAGACCATTGTAGGAATTTAGACTGGAGCTTCCCTTACCTAGCAGGAGTAGGGCTAGGACTACACAGGCAAACCCATGAAGTACAGGCTGAGCTCTCTGGGCAACTTCTGGGGAAACATGTGACAAAATAGACAGAACTGAAGTTGGGGATGATACAGTCTCTGTGAGAGTCCTTTTCTCCCTTGCCCACCATCCCAAACACCAGGGCTACAGCAGAATGGGGGGATGTATCAAAATTTCACGTCTCTGAGGGAAAATCTCACAGTAGATTGCTGCCATTTCAGGTGGTAGGCAGATCTGAGATACTGAACAAGTAACCCTGGGCACAATTGGCTAATTTGGGTTATGGACATTTAATCTATAGGGCAGCAGGCTAAACTGAGCCAACGACAGCATGGGGGAGTTAAGCCAGAAGGCATTCACAGTGCCTCTCAGTGTCTTTCACTGTTCAACTGCCTGGTCTCTCTTGTCATAGAGATGAACATGACCAGGGTCCAGAGTATTGAGTTGTTACTTGGTAGGGCTTAAGTAGACTGAAGATCTGAACACCTTTTCCCAGCCTGAGTTTTTATCATCAATAAGTACAATAGAGGGTGTAACTGCTCCCTAAATTCAGGCTCATACTTGCATGTGTCTCTGTGCTCACCAGGTTCCAAAGGTCAGGAGACTGCATGTGCAAAGGGTTAGTTCTCACCACAGTCCCAAGATGTGATGTAGAAACAACCTTTAGAATAGTTGGATTGCCACATGACACAGGAGATTCAAGCTTAGAGCAATCCCCCAGCTGAACTCTTGTGCCCACAGTTCTCAAACTTTTTGGTAACAAAACCCATTTACACTGATAAAAATTATTGAGTACCAAAGAGCTTTTGTTTATGGGGGCTCTATTTATCAATGTTTACTTTAGTATCAACGAGAACTAGTAAAATTTTAAAATATTTATTAATTCATCTCAAATAAGAATAATAAATCTATTGCATGGTAAAACATTTTAATGAAAAATGTTTTTGAAAAGCAAAATTAGTGAGAAGAATAAAGTAGAGTCTTTAATGTTGGAATTTATAAGAGACTGCTGGATCATCCTATCTCATTCTGCATTCAGTCTGTTGTTTGTGTGGGAATACAGGGAGAATATTTGGCTTCACACAAGGAAGGGAGTAAAAATTTTAAGAGACAGAATCTTGATATTATGACAAAAATAGTTTTCACCTAGCAGATATTCAACAAAGGTCTCAGGGACTCAAAGGGTTCTTCAACCGTACTTTGAGAACCTCTAGATTAAATGGTCACTGAGGCTTCCTTCAGCTCCCTAGCTTAAGACCCTAGGACCTAGTTGATATGCCTTTATAATTGATATGGCAATAGATCTCTGGACTCCAAGGGGACCAATGGGGAGAATAATCTCTGGTTAGACTGCAGAACTGTATGTTCAGCATTCAATCCTCCCCTCATTCCTAGCCTTCCTTAACCAAATACCTTCCCTGGAGCTGGAAAAAGGACTGAGAAGGTTGGCTGGGGAGGATCTAGTGGGAGCAGAAAGAAGATAAGGGGCAGTCTCTCATTTGCCACTGGCCCCTTCTAACCATAAAGAGAGGTTCATGGAAGAGATAGTGAGGAGATCCAGGAATCTCCATCTGTTTCTGCCATAGGTGTCCTTCCTAAGTATACCCCATATTCCTAGCAGCTACTATCCATATGAAGTGCTCCCCTTCAGACCAGACAACTCCATTTCCATTTGTCTGAGTCCTGACTGAATCCCAGCTCTAATGCTAGCTCTGTCCCCTCACTCTCTTACCAAATCCAGACCTTTTGGGGTTCCTAAACACAGGGTTTATGGGTATGGGAACAGAAAATCAGTGCAATAAGACAAGCTCTACTGGTGAGTCTGTCCTTCTACAGCCCTTGGCAGTAACTCTAGAATAGCCTCAGGACTGAGGGAGGTACAGCCAAGATGGCAGACTAGCAGGAAGCCAGACAGACAAGCTCCTCTCCACAAAACTCCTCCAAAAAGATCTAGAAAAGGCAGCAGACTGAATCCTGATGGGGAAATCCAGAACAAGTCCCACTTTGTAATTTGTCCAGTTCAGGTTAGCATAGAGAGACAGAGAAGCCTGTGGACAGTGGGGATGTGATTGGACCAGAACACTCCAGTGCCCAGGAAGAGGCTGTGCACCAGGTCAAGAGGATGTCCTATATGGACACCAAAGCATGTGAGACCAAGACCAGGGCACTGTAGTGGATACAGGTGCCACCTGATACCTTTGTTGCTCATTTACCCAGTTCTGGGTCATGGATTCAGGGCCGACTAAGAAAAGGTCCTGCCCATGAGGTTGGTGTCCCAGGGTAGGGAGGCCCTAGATAGTGTCCTGGCCTACTTAGAAAGAAAGAAGTTCAAAAGCAAGGAGGAGAAGTGTGGTTCATACCCCATGAGCAGAGCCAGGTCTCGTTTTCAGCATCTAGCCCAGCCTGCAGAGGAATAAACAGGGCATGGATATCAGACCAAAGGGCAGCCTACAGTTCTTTCACTAAGAACCAATGAAATCTTTCACACGGTTGATAGGGGCAGAGGCCAGCAACACCCCACTGTTGCTCAAACTGAAACTCAGGTCAGGAACTTAGATCAGAGGGGCAGCAAGTAAGTATACTTGCCCCGAATCAGACTACATGGGATCCCTGAAGGCTGGCAGGTCCTCAATCTGTCCCTGAGATCCTGAAATTATAGAACACTCAATACTCAAGAAAGCAGCAATAGGATCAGCCCAGACTTTCTCTCCAGAGATGCCAGAGTCCAGAACCAACTAAAAGACTAATGACAAGCAAACAGCTAGAAGAATGAGCAAAAAAAATAACCCCAACATAGAGAGTTATTTTGTTAGCAAGAAAACTCAAAACACAATTGCAGAAGACAAGAATGATTCTAAAACATGTACAAACAATGCCTCAGAGAAAAACACAGTTTGGGCAGAAATGCAATTAGAACTCCTGGAAGAGATGAAACAAGAGTTGAAAACTGTTTGTTTTAAAAGTGAAATGACAGTACTTGAAGAAAAATATTGGAAAAGAAATGAGAGCTATGCAAGGAAGAATTAGAAAGGGAATTAACACTTTGGAATAAGAAATAGAAAAGCTTTTCCAAGCAACAAATTCTCTGAAAATTATTAATGAGCAAGCAGAAGCTCCATTGGACAAGGAGAAATATTAAAATCAAGGCAAAAGATGAAAAAAGAAGGAAATTTAAAACATCTCATTTTTAAATGTGGCTGGAAACCAGATTAAGAAGATATAATTTAATAAATATTTAAATACCTGTCAGCTATGACAGCTATGTCCCCTTGAAATGCCTAGAAATAATGAAAAAGATTGCCAAGATCTCTTAGAATATGAGTGCAGAATGGAGGTAGAAAAAAATCTACCAATCACTTCCTAAGAGAAACCTCAAAGGACAAAATCCCTGAAACATGATAAGGCAAATCCAGCCCACATCAAAAAAAAAAAAAAATGACAACAACCAAAAACAAACAAACAAACAAACCTGTAAGCACCCAAAAAGAAACAGTTCAAATACCAAGCTACTGCACTCAGGATGCTACAACCATCCTCTCAGTCACCCAGGCTGGTAAGCTTCCTATTTATCTGAATTCCTCACTCTCACTCACCAACACCACCCCCCCTCCACCCCCCCCCCAAATATCTTACTCAATCTGTAGCCATGGCTTGTCAATTTTACACCCATAATATCTCTCTCATCCACCCCTTCCTGTCCTCTGGCACAGCCACCACCCTGCTGCAGACACTCATCTTCTCATTCCTGAAGTACTGCAATAGCCTGCGGGTTGCCTGAGGTCTCTTCCTGCTCTATCTTCCTCTCAGTGACAATAGTGATCTTTTTAAAGCACAGGACCTACCATGTCCAACCCCAAATCAATATACTCTGGGAGCTCCCCATCACCTCCAGGAGCAAATATGCAATACTTTGGCATTCAAAGCCTTCTTACAGTTACAACCCTCTCCCTCACCCCAGCCTACCCCACCCCCAGACCCTGATCCTCACTCTCCCTCTATCTACACACTTGGGATGCAGTGGCCTGTCCTCATGCTCCATCTCTTGACTTTGGTCATTTCTCCTGGCTGAGCTCCAGGCATGCAACACTCTCCTTCCTCATCTCTGCCCCCTGGCTTCAGCTCCTACAGAACACTTTTTTCATTAGCCTTTAATTCAAGTTCCTGCCCTCTGTTCATCAGTCCCAATTCAGGCTGTATGTAGCATGCTTGCACATAATTGTTCACATGTTGGCTCACCATTAGACTGAGCTTTTTAAGGACCGGTTTTTGCCTTTCTTTGTATCCCAAGATTTAGCACAGAGCCTTAATAAATGCTTCTTTACTGACTGAGCACCTTCTATCTCCCGCTTTGTATGTCCCTGAGGGTAAGAGACAAGGGTCCTATGCCCCAAACATAGGACTTCCCCCTGCCTTTCAGACTCCTACCTCCTACTGCACCTGTCTGATCTCAGATTCCGATGAGAAGAGTGAGAATATCCTCTGACTATAATTCCACCTGCTCCATCCCTTTCTGGGCACGTCCTCAGAGGATGCTGAGGGCTAGTGGAATAAATTTAGTAGAAAGGGCAATTTCACCTCCTGTTGCTTTAATATTTCCGGACTTGGGGCTAGTGGGAGGGGAGGGGAGGAAAGGAAAGAGGAGAGAATATGAAGGAGAGACTGGGGAGGGGGAGAGGAAGGGAAAAGAAGGAAAGGAAAATGTAGCAGTGGTGGGAGCTAAGGAGGCCATGATGGTTGCAAAACTGGAGGAACACGAGCCAGAGCAAAGGAGGGGAAGCGCTAAGTACAGTAGCGGCGAAAGGGAGAAGAAGGAGCTGCTGTCAGTGTGAGCGGGGAGCCTGAGAGTCTGGGCTCATCTCCCTACCCCTCCCCTTTACTCTTCCAGCTCCCCCTCCTGCTCCCCTTGCTGAGGACCGGGTGGCGAGACCCTTCCCCCTCAGAATGTTCAGCACTACCCACACCCCGGGACGGGGCTTCTGCCTCTTTCCAGGATGAGATGTAAGGTTGAAGTGGAGGACGAGCCTCCCTCCGCCCCCCAATCGAGGACAAGATTCACTCCTCCGTTACTATTTCTGCAAACACAATGAGTCCCTCGCTCCTTCCCATTCCCCTCTCCCTTAGGGTGCTCTTACCCCTCCCGTCAGGTAGAGCTGGACAAGCTTAACCTCCTCTTCTCTCCCCTTTTCCCCCTTCTTTCTCCTGACCTCCACTCCAGGCAGCCGACTTTTAGGGACTCCCAGTGTCCAGAGAGTGTTCTCCTGAGAACGAAGCACCTTTAGCCTTTAGAAAAAGGAACTAAGGAAGGGAGGTGGCGATGGCAACTAGGAAACCTTGGAAAGGTGTGCTGCTTGAAGGTGCAGCCCTGGAGGCTTAGAATAGACCATGAAAAGAGAGGAGAAGGGAAGAGGTGGATGCAGGAACTGGGGAGGCTTCAGGCTAGTATTTCTCTTGTTTGTATTTTATCGACTCTTTTTCTTTTCTTTCCTCCATTCCCCCAATAATTCTAGTTACTTCCTACGATGGGACCCTATTTCTTTTCTCCAGAGTTATTCAAAATCCCCTCCCACTAAACCAGTCTCAATGCTTTATCCTAACCCTAACTCCGATTTCCTTCCCTGATAGAAGTATTTTTTGTCTTCAAAAGAATTTCATAATTTCACCTTGTTTCCTTGTTTAATAGTCACCTGTTAACTTGTATCTTTTCCAGGGCATTGAATCAGGCATCTTAAGTGTCAGAGGTTATTTGAGGATGAAAGAGACTTTCCCAGGAAATCGGCCCTGAAGGCCAGCTCCCCCTGGAACATCCCCAATCCTTCTATCTCCCATCCCAGAATGCCTCTGTTGGCTCCCCTCCTCCCAAACCACAGGTAAAGTGGGATGAGGGGTTTGGTCCAGACATAGGGATAGGGATAGAAGTGCTTGCCCACCCTACTCCTTCCCCCTTGGCCCTCCTTTGATGCTTCAGCCAGTGAAGATGGTGATGAAGATGATGAAGAATAGGATGAGGAGAAGGTGGTGGCCTGGAGACTTCCCCAAGACAGAGGCCAGCTAGAAACACCTCAGTACCCCAGTCCTCCCTATCCTCCTCTTCTTCCTCCACTTAGGAGAGTTTCTTCTTAGCAAAACTAAGGAGCTGAGAGTCTTTCAAATGCTGCTGTCCTCTAAGCACTCCTCCTTGACACACCATTGGAATTTGCGGGGTTGACTGAGGTGGTCCGAGGTGGGGTCATCCACACTCCAACAACCTTCTCCCTTCCCAGGAAGGGAGAGTAGCCCCTCCTGCCACATCCTCCAGGTGCAGGCTTGACTAACCACAGAGACCTCCCCAAACTGGGCTGGGGCTGTTAGGGGCACTGAAGGCTGAAGAAAATGGTCTATTTTCAACCCTCATCCTTCCTGACTTCTCTGCAGCCTCTGACACTATCTACAATCCTCTTCCCCTTGAAACTCCCTTCTCTCTAGGTTTTTGTGACTATTCTGTCCTAAGTTTCTTCCCAACTATCTGGCTGGTTCTTTCCTGTATTCTTTACTTTATCTTTATCCAGGTCATACCAGTTAAAAGTGGGTCTTCCACAGGGCTCTGCCCCTCTGCCCTCTTCTGACTCTATTATTTCACTTGTGGATCTCAATCTCCTCATATAGATTGAACTATCATCTTTATGCTGATGGTTCTCAAATCTACTTAACTAGCCCAACCTCTTTACTGAGCTCCAGTCTCACATTTCCAACTGCCATTGGACATCTTGTATGGGATATTCCACAGACAGCTTAAAACTCAGCATGTTTTGAAGCTGAACTTGTTATGTTTCCCCTCTTCTGAACCCTCCACTTTTTCCAATTTCACTGTCACTGCTGAGAGTATCACAATCCTCCCAATCATCCAGGCTTGCAATGTAGGTGTTATATTTAACTCATCAGCACCCCACCATCCCCTCCCCCAACAAAATTTGTTGCCAATGCTTGCTGATTTTACCTTCATAAAATCTCTCAAATATACCGTTTTCTCTCCTTTGACACTACTATCATCCTTGTGCATACCCTCATAAACTCCTACCTTGACCATTGCAGTAATTCACGTTGCTGGTTAGTCTCCCTGCCTCCAGTTGATCTTGTACTTCGCTGTCAATCTGAATTTCTTTTGTTTTAAAAAAGTTTCCTTGAGGTCTATATTTTCTTCCCCCTTGCTCTCCTCCCTCCCTCACCAAGAGTGCAAGCAATCTGATATAGGTTATATACATACAATTATATTAAACATATTTCCACATTAGTCATGCTGTGAAAGAAGAATCAGAACAAAAGGAGAAAAGCAAGAGAAAGAATAAATAACAATAACCAAAAAGAGAAAATAGTATGCTTTGATCTGCATTCAGATTCCATAGTTCTTTCTCTCGCTGTGGATAATGTTTTCCATCATGAGGTTTTTGTAATTTTCCATGTAGTTCCAAATTGTTCTCCAGAATGGTTGGATCAGTTCACAATGCCACCAACAATGCATTAGTCTTCCAATTTTCCCAAACCTTCTTCAACCTTTATCATTCTCCTGTTTTGTCATGTTAGTTTTCAGAAGGAGAAATTAAAGATATCTATAGGCATATGAAAAAATGCTCTAAATCACTGTTGATAAGAGAAATGCAAATCGAAACAACTCTTAAGTACCACATCTATCCTGTCAGATTGGCTAACACGACAAAACAGGAAAATGATAAATGCTGGAGAAGATGTGGGAAAATAGGAACACTATTACATTGTTGGTGGAATTGTGGACTGATCCAGCCACTCTGGAGAGCAATTTGGAACTATGCCCAAAAGGCTACAACAATTTGTATAACCTTTGACCCAGAAATACTACTTGTAGGGCAGAATCCCAAAGAGATCATACAAGTTGGAAAAGGATCCGTATGTACAAAAAATATTTATAGCGGCTCTGTTTGTGGTGGCAAAGAATTGGAAATCAAGGGGATGCCCATCAATTGGGGAATGGCTAAACAAGTTGTGGTATATGAATGTAATGGAATACTATTATGCCATAAGAAATGGGAAGCAGATGGACTTCATAATATCCTGGAAGGACTTATATGATCTGATGCTGAGTGATGGGAGCAGAACCAGGAGAACACTATACACGGTATCTGTGATGACTAACTTTGATAGACTTGGCTCTTCTCAGCAATACAAGGTTCTAAGACAGCTCCAAAAGACTCATGATGGAAAAAGTAACCCACATCCAGAGAAAGAATTACAGAGTCTGAATGTAGATCGAGGCAAACTACATGCTCTCACTGTTTTTTTCTTCTTGTTTGGTTTTCTTTCTTCTTTCTCATGGTTCATTCCATTGGCTATAATTCTTCTTTACAACTTGACTACTGTGAAAATAAGTTTAATGTAAAGGTATATGTAGAACCTATATCATATTACATGCCATCTTAGGGGAAAGGGGGGAGGAGAGAGAGAGGGGGAGAAAATTTGAAACTCAAAAACTCATGGAACTGAGTGTTGTAAACTAAAAATAAAAAAAATTAAATAAAGGCTATGCTTAGTCTTATAGCCCTTTGGGCATAGTTTCAAATTACTCTCCAATGGTTGGATCAGTTCACAACTCCACCAAAAATTCATTCATGTTCCAATTTTCCTACATTTTCACCAATATTTATTATATTCCTGTTTTATCATGTTAGCCAATCTGATAGGTGTGATGTGGTACCTCAGAGCTGTTTTGATTTGCATTTCTCTAATCAATAGTGATTTAGAGCATTTTTTTCGTATTGCTGTAGATGACTTTAATTTCTTTATCTGAAACTGCCTTTTCATATCCTTTTACCATTTATCAATTGGAGAATGACTTGTATGCTTATAAATTTGACTTATTTCTCTATATATTTGAGAAATGAGGTCTTTATCAGAGACAGTGGTTGCAACAATTGCTTCTCAGCTTTTTGCTTCCCTTATAATCTTGATTGCATTGGCTTTGTTGGTACAAAAACTTTTCATAATGTTGTCTATCTCTTGTCTGGTCACAAATTCTTCCATTTCCACAAATTTGATGGGTAAAATATTCCTCGCTCTCCTACTTTCCTTATAGTATCAGCTTTTATATCTGTATCATCTACTTATTTTAACTTTATCTGGGCATATGGTGTAAGATATTGGTCAAGCCTAGCTTCTGCCATACTATTTTCCGGAGTCCCTAGCAGTTTTTGTTAAATGGTGAGTTCTTATCCCAGAAGCTAGAATCTTTATATTTATCAAACAGTAGATTACTATAGTCATTGACTACTGTATCTTATGTACCTAACTATTCCACTGATCTGCCACTCTATTTGTTAGCCAATACCAAGTAGTTTTGATGATTTCTGCTTTATAATACAATTTAAGATTGGGTATGTCTTGGCTACCTTCCCTTGCATTTCTTTTCATTAATTCCTGTGACACTCTGGACATTTTTTCTTCCAGATAAACTTTGTTATCATTTTTTTCTAGCTCTATAAAGTAAGTTTTTGGTAGTTTGATTGGTATGGCACTGAATAAATAAATTAATTTAGGTAGAATTGTAATTTTCATTATATTAGACCACACTACCTATTAGTAGCTGATATTTTTACAATTATTTAGATCTGATTTTATTTTTGTGAAAAGTGTTTTGTAATTGTGTTTATATAGTTGCTGACTCCCAAATATTTTATGCTGTCTACAGTAACTTGAAGCGGAATTTCTCTTTCTGCCTCATGCTGTTGGGCTTTGTTAGTAATACAGAGAAAAGCTGATGATTTATGTGAATTTATTTTCTATCCTTTAACTTTGATAAAGTTGTTTATTATTTCAAGTAGTTTTTTTTCATTGATTCTCTAAGATTCTCTCAGTATACCATCATATCTTCTGCAAAGAGTGATACCTGTGTTTCTTCTTTGCCTATTCTAATTCCTTCAATTTCTTTTTTTTCTCTGACAGCTAAAACTATCATTTCTAGTACAACATTAAATAGCAGTGGTGATAATGGACATCTTTGTTTCACCCTTGAACTTGTTGGAAATGCTTCTAGCTTATCCTCATTACATATAATGCTTGCTGATGGTTTTAGATAGATGCTACTTATCATTTTAAGGAAGACTCCATTTATTCCTATGCTCTCTAGTGTTTTTAATAGGAATGGGTGTTGTATTTTGGCAAAAGTTTTTTCTGCATCCATTGAAATAATCATATGATTTCTGTTAGTTTTGTCTTTGATATAGTCAATTATGCTGATAGTTTTCCTAATATTGAACCAGCCCTACATTCCTGCTATAAATCCTACCTGGTTATAGTGTATTATCCTTATGGTAAGTTGTTGTAATCTCTTTGCTAATATTTTATTTAAAATTTTTGGGTCTATATTCATTAGGAAAATTGGCCTATAATTTTTTTTCTCTGTTTTTGCTCTTTTCAATTTAGGTATCAGAACCATATTTGTATCATAAAAAGAATTTGGTAGGGCTCCTTTGCTTATTTTCCCAAATAGTTTATATAGTATTGGAATTAATTGTTCTTTAAATGCTTGGTAGAATTCACTTGTAAAT
The DNA here is from genome assembly GCF_011100635.1 of Trichosurus vulpecula. NCBI lineage: Eukaryota > Metazoa > Chordata > Mammalia > Diprotodontia > Phalangeridae > Trichosurus > Trichosurus vulpecula. The sequence goes on from NC_050579.1 coordinate 246,042,083, forward strand.
CCATCTGGCCCTGGAGATATTTTCTTAGGGCTTTCATTGATGGCTTGTTCAATTTCTTTTTCTGAAATGGGGTTATTTAGGTATTTTATTTCCTTTTCTGTTAATCTGGACAATTTATATTTTTGTAAATATTCATTAATTTCACTAGGATTGTCAAATTTATTGGCATACAGTTGGACAAAATGACTCCTAATTATTGTTTTAATTTCCTTTTCATTGGTGATGAATTTACCCTTTTCATTTTTGATAGTGGTAATGTAGTTTTTCTTTTTTTTTAAAATCCAATTGACCAAAAGTTTATTTATTTTATTGGTTTTTTTCATAAAACCAGCTCTTACTTTTATTTATTTGTTCAATAGTTTTCTTTTTTTGGGACCATCTATAAACATTTATTAAGCCACTAGTACTCTAAAAGCATTTATTACTACTAGTTAAACTTGTTAAAATGAAGCTTTTTTTGGGGGGGGAGGTAAGTTTGTGGGTAATGAATAATATAAATGGTTTTTAAATGAATAAAAATAAAACATTTTTAATACACAAGAGAAGTTGAGTACAGAAGCGGAAATAAACAGGGTAATATTGTTATTACCTTGTTAAAACTAATTTGGATATTTATTTTTAAAAATGGATGCAAGAGAAATTAGACAATCAACTCCCATATTCTTTTTTTTGATGATTGAGATATATCTATAGCTACACATATCTATCTAAAAATATAAACACACACATATATTTATATTAAGGTATTTATAAATCTATCTATATATGTCTCTACATGTATCTATATTTATCTATGTCTATATCTATCTGTATATGTCTCAATCAACAAAAGAGAAATGCGGGGGACTATTGTTTAAGAAACTATTTACATACATATATACATACACATAAATACCTAATTATAATGACATATGCACATATAATTACAATAGTAATAAAATATTGTGTGTATATATGTACCTTTGTGTGTGTATATATTCAATAAACATTTGTTAAACCAGGAACTATGTTAAGTACTGAGAAACAAATATAACAAAAGAAAGATAGTTACTGTTCTCAAGGAACTTACAATTTAATGGGGGAAGACAACACACAAAAGGAAGTTTCAAGGTGGCAGGAGGGCAAGGTACTTGATGGTGGGAAGTCAATCAGAGAAATTTCAAAATAGCACAGCTAGGTTAGAAATGAGATATCTGGAATGAACTCACCAATTAAATAGTGATTTAGAATTCATGGCCCCACCCTCCAATCAGGGAGGAAGAAAATATTGATAAGGCAGAATATCAAGGCTAAGGAGATCTTACAGTATGAAGAAGTTTCACAGTAATGAGCTTCCTGGGGCAAGGTAGAGAAGTTTAACTGAGAAGTCACAAAGTCACAAAGAAGTGCAGCCAGGTGAGAAATGAGTATTACTCCTGTAATGTAGGACATTGACATTCTCCACCAAAACCTCCACTAACCACCCACCAATACATTCCCAGGTTCACAGGACAGTTGTAACAGTAATCTATTTGACTTCACAGCTCCTAGCCTGCAAGGACAGTCCTAAGCATATTCCCATTGATACCCCCCACTAGATGGCTTTTTATACCAGATCAAGCTGGAGGGCACTTGAAATGGAAGGAAAACATGTTTAACACATAAAATAGCAAGATTAATATCAAAGAATATTTGTTTCCTCCAATTATAAATAGAGAACAGGATCCCATAGAGTTCTAATTTTCTAGTGGGATAGATATCTCTCTCTAAATTTATAATCCTAGGGTTGTATCCCATCTGGAATATCACTCCTAGTTATCAGCATTAAGCTCCCAGAAGTTTGCTGTACTTCCATCCTCCTTGTATTGGTTATCATCATCATCATCATCATCATCATCATTATTATTATTATTATACCTTTTGCTATCATCTGATGCCAGATTTAGCTGCTCAAGTACTACCGCTAAGCTTAAAAGAGCTACTTTGATTCTTTTCTGACAGTGCTCTAGCTACATGCATTTATTTTATAAACACTTTTATTTTATGATAATACATATGGTTACAATGGAAAAATGAAAACTCCTTGAAGAATTTTTCAGTTTTTCCTTTGTATCCCTAGCACTGTATCAATAAGGCAAGATTCATGACCTTGAGGATGATCATGAACATGCCTGTATGGTTTGGAATCACAAGGTATGAAAAACCCTCTAGGTAGAAGGCAGAGGAAGTATAACACTCATTTAGACACCAGATGACTCAATCCCAATACCAATGACTCCAATTCAATAATAGCAGTAATTATATTCCAAAACCAGTAAGCCCACTTCAATGTAGCAACAAGGAAATTATAACACAGTATTATAGCAAGGAATCAAGTCATCTTCTAACCTTCCCCCCAGCTAGGGCCTTCCCATAAACAATCACTCATGAATTCTTTCTGCTTGCCTGTGTCTTCTCCCAAAGTTCTGAAAGCACTTGCAGTTCTCTGAGTCCTTGCAGTCTCCTGCATTCTCTGGCTTCTCAGTTCTCCAATCTCTTGATGCTGTAGATTCTCAGCACTTTGATCTGTACAGCTCTTGTCTGCCCCCCTTCACTATGTAGTCTCAATGTCTTCTTGATGTCTGCTTCTCAATTCTGCTGCTCTCAGTTCTGCTTCTCTCACACTCTGGATCCTCTTTATATACAGTCCTAGCCCACATGTAATTGGCTAGAATTCAGGCCTCTGATTGGATGAATTCATGCACATCTGATTGGCATACAGTTGGCTCTGGTCTGAGCACTTCTCCTTAGGGCCCTGAAGGTTTCACACCTCTCTGTGACCTAACTAGCAAAAGGGTGTGGGCCTGGGGCCTCACACCTAGTAAGTAAAAAGTGTAAGTAAAGGCCCTATTGAATGGGCAAGGAAGATCTTAAATCACATTAACACCACAAGCATTTGGTACAAGGCCTGGATTACATGAGATATATAAGTCCTTCTTGATTTATTTAAAAATGTGTTTTAGGCAAATGAACATGTTTTAGTCTTTTTGTTAATCAGATACAATCTTCCCTATAACTGAAGCATCTTTTTATGTCTCTCTTGAGTTTTGTATTTGGAAATCAAATTTTCCATTGAGTTCTGGCCTTTTCATCAGGAAGGTCTGGAATTCTCTTATTTCATTGAATGTCCATTTCCTTCCCTGAAAAATTATGCTTAATTTTGCTAGGTAGTTGATCCTTGGTAATCCTTGGTAGTCCCAGCTCCTTTGCCCTTCGGAATATCATATTCCAGTTTCCCCTGTCTTTTAAAGTGGAAACTGAAAGATCCTGCGTGATCCTGATTGTAGTTTCATGATATTTGAATTGTTTCTTTTTGACTGCTTGCAGTATTTTCTCCTTGATTTAGTAATTCTGAAATTTGGCTATAGTATTTCTTGGAGTTTTCAGTTTAGGATCTCTTTCAGGGGGTGATCGGTGAATTCTTTCAACGACTATTTTGACCTCTGGCTCTAGGACCTCTGGGCAGTTGTCTTTGATAATTTCTTCGAAGATACTGTCAAGGCTCTTTTTTTCATCATGGATTTCTGGTAGACCAATAACTCTTTTTTTTTTTTTTTAGGTGAGCATGTAGTGCGCCTCAATCTGTATTCAAACTTCACAGTTCTTTCTCTGGATGAAGATAGCATTCTCCATCGTGAGTGCCCTGGAGTTGTCCTTGCACCTTACGTTGCTGAGAAGAGCGAAGTATGTCAGGGTTGGTCCTCACGGAGTCCATATATCTGTGGTTGTGTACAATGTTCTCCTGGCTCTGCTCCACTCACTCAGCATTATGTCATGTAGGTTTTTCCAGGTTGTTACGAAGTCCATATCATCCCCATTTCTTATGGCACAATAGTATTCCATTACCTTCATATACCACAGCTTGTTCAGCCATTTCCCAATTGATGGGCATCCCTTTGATTTCCAATTCTTGGCTACCACAAAAAGAGCCACTATAAATATCCTTGTACATATGGGTCCTTTTCCCGCTTGTGTGATTTCTTTGGGATACAACCCTAGAAGTGGTAATGCTGGGTCGAAGGGTATGAACATTTTTATAGCCCTTTGGGCATAGTTCCAAATTGCTCTCCAAAATGGCTGGATCAGCTCACAACTCCACCAGCAATGTAACAATGTTCCAATTTCCTCACATCCTTTCCAGCATTTGTCATTTTCCTGTTTTGTTATTTTAGCCAATCTGACAGGAGAGATGTGGTATCTAAGAGTTGTTTTGATTTGCATTTCTCTAATCAGTAGTGATCCAGAGCATTTTTTCATATGCCTATAGATAGCTTTAATTTCTTCCTCTGAAAACTGCCTGTTCATATCCTTTGACCATTTCTCAATTGGGGAATGGCTTGTGTTCCTATATATTTGGCTCAGTTCCCTGTATATTTTAGAAGTGAGGCCTTTGTCAGAGATACTAGTTGCAAAGATTTTCTCCCAATTTTCTGCTTCCCTCCTAATTCTTGTTGCATTGGCTTTTTTTGTACAAAAACATTTCAATTTGACATAATCAAAATTATCCATTTTGCATTTTGTAATGCTCTCTATCTCTTGTTGGGTCATAAATTCTTTTCTTTTCCATAAATCTGATAAATAGACTATGCCTTGCTCTCCCAAATTACTTATAGTATCGGCCTTTACTCCTAAATCATGAACCCATTTTGACTTTATTTTGGTATATGGTGTAAGATATTAGACCAATAACTCTTAAATTGTCTCTCCTGGATCTATTTTCCAGGTCAGTTGTTTTCCCAATCAGATATTTCACATTTTTTTCTATTTTTTCATTCTTTACATTATGTTTTATAATTCTTGATGCCTCATAGAGTCATTAGCTTCCACTTGCTCAACTCTAATTTTTAATGAGTTACTGTCTTCATTTTGCTTTTGAGTCTCCTTTTCCAGTTGGTTGATTTTACCTCCCAGGGTGCCATTTTCTCTATTTAAATTCTGAATCTCCATAGCCATTTCGCCAATCTTATTCTTTAGGGACTTGATTTCATCAGTGGATTTTTTTTCCATTTTTTCCATTTTTTCCATTTTTCCATTTTTTCTTTTACCTCCCTAATTTGGTTTTTTAAATCCTCCTTTAGCTCTTCCAGTAACGCTTTTTGGGCTTGAGACCAGTTCACATTACCTTTTGAGGTATCAGATGTGGGTATAGTGTCATTGTTATCCTCTTCCAAATTGGTATTTTGATCATGCCTGTCTCCATAAAAAGAATCAATGGTCCTCAGTTTTCTTGTGTTCTTCATGTTGGTTAGCCTTTTCCTGGCTTTACAATAAGTTTCTGCTTTTGGGGCTCAGGGCTCTCTGTCCCAGTTTTCTTATTCTGGGGATTGTGAGTCTCGTTGTTGGTTTTGTGAATTGTAGCCTTCAGTTTCCTGAAGTGTGGGGGAGGGGGTCTGGCGGCCCGAAATCTCCTCTTCCCTTGGGGTTGTTCTCCAGCATTGTTGCTCTTCAGCAATGGTCTCAGCTCTTTGTTGTTTGAGCTGGGTGTCTGGCACTTCCCCTGGGGAAGCAAGAGTACATCTGAGCTCCTGGTGTTGACCCCTGCTGGCTCTGCCCCTCTGGGACTCAGGTACTCCCAGTACTCAGCCACTGAATCCCCACTTCTATCTCCTCTATTCCAGCATTTTTTGTTTTTTTTGTTCCCCCAAGGAATTCTCTGGGTGGGGAGGGGAGGGATTAGAGCCGTTTACCTGACCATTGTGTCTCCTGGAAGTTCAAGAAGCATTTCATACCTTTGGGCTGCAAGGCTCAGGTGTTGGTATCTCATGGTTGGTGGCATTGCGCTGCCTCTCTTCGCTTCCACAGAGTGCCGTCCTGTGTTGGGAAGCCTAGAGATCTCCGCTGGTTTCGGGTGCCCGGCTTTCTCCCAGCCTGTCTCCCACGTGGGTTTCCTGGCCAGCTGCTTCCGCTTTGGTCCGGTCTGGAGCAGCTACACATGCTGAGTGCTCTCCTAGCCCACAGATTCGTTCCTTCGGCCTTTCAGACTCACCTGGCTGGGAAATTTGCCCCACTCATACTTCTCGCGGTTTCTAACTCTCTCAAATCTGCTCAAATTCACTTTTTTATAGGAATCTGACAGAAGTTGTGAGAGAGCTCCGGTAAGATGCTGTTTTCATGCAGCCATCTTGGCTCCACCCCCCTCAATAGTTTTCTTAATTCTAATTTTATTAATCTCATCTTTGGTTTTCAGAATTTCTAATTTGGTATTTAATTGGGGATTTTTAATTTGTTCATTTTCTAGCTTTTTTAGCTGCATGCCAAATTCATTAATCTCCTCTTTCCCTATTTTATTCATGTAGGCATTAAGAGATCTAAAACTTCCTCTATGAACTGCTTTTGCTGTAACCCATAAGTTTTGGAATGTTGTCTCATTATTGTCATTCTCTTAGATGAAGTTATTGATTGTTTCTATGATTTGTTGTTCACTCTTTAGGATTAGATTATTTAGTTTCCAATTAATTTTTAGTCTGTCTTTCCATAGTCCTTCATTACATGTAATTTTTCTCACATTATGATCTGAAAAAGATGCACTTCTGTGTTTCTGAATTGTATTGTGAGGTTTTTATGTCCTAATACATGGTCAATTTTTGTGCAGATGCCATGTATCACTGAGAAAAAGGTGTATTCCTTTCTATCCTCGTTTAGTTTTCTCCAGAGGTCTACCATATCTAACTTTTCTAAAATTCTATTCACCTCTTTAACTTCTTTCTTGTTTATTTTGTGGTTAGATTTCCCCTAAGAATTTGGATGCTATGCCACTTGGTGCATATATGTTTAGTAATGATATTGTGGTGATCTAGGGGTGCTGGGAACCCTGAAATGATCACGGGTTGGCCTTGAATGAATTTGACCATTCAAGTGTTCTTTCAGTCCATGTAGCAAGTTTATTGTAACAGCAACAGAAGCAGACCAGACTCCTAGTGAGTCTGCACTATTTGTGACAACAATACAAATGGGACAGATTTTAAGAATGGAGGCAAGATTGAAACTTTTATACAGAAAGACTATGGAAAGATCTGGATGGCTAATGAGTGGTAAGTAGCCTGGAGTGGGCCAGGTATAGATGACTGAGGGAGTTAAATGACCAGAGAGCCACAGTGAAAAGGCAGTTAAAAGGATGATTGACTGGGATGGGCTTGGTGCCTCAGGCGAATGACAGGGATCTGAGTTCAGGAGCTAGCTTCCTGAAATTTGTGGGAAAGTTCAGGGGCTTTTCCTTTTTGGGGTCTATGTCCCAAAGGCATAGTCTTTTCTTTTTAGGATTTCATATTGCATCAATATTACTTCACTGTCTATGGTACCTTTCAGCAGGATGTAGTTTCCTTCCTTATCTCTTTAAATTAGATCCATTTTTGCTTCTGTTTTGTCTGAGATCAGGGTTGCTATCCCCCCTTTTTTCACTTCAGGTGAAGCACAATATATTCTACTCCAGCCTTTTACTTTTACTTTATGTGTATCCTTCTGCTTCAAATGTGTTTTGTGTAAACAACATGTTGTAGGCTTATGGTTTTTAATCCACTGTGCTATCTACATCCATTTTATGGGAGAGTTCATCCCATTCATATTCACAGTTATGATTACTAACTGTATCTTTATCTCCACCCTATTTTTCTCCTTGTTTATGCTTTTTTTCTCTCTTTCTCCCTTTCTCTCCTCACTAGTGTTTTCCTTCTGACTACCACCTCCATCAATTTGCCCTCCCTTCTATCCACCCCCTCCTTTTTTTTCCCCTCCTACTTCTATACACAACTGAGTGTGTATATTGTTCCCTCTTTGAGTAAAACCCTCCCTTCTTTCCCTCTACTGTAGTAGATCATTACACATAATGTAATTTACCCTTTTCTGCCTCTTACTTTCCTCTCCTCTCCTCTCAGTACAAGCCATTTTCACCACTTAAGTAGATTTTTTATCATCACATCAAAGTCAACTTATATACCCATGCCCTCTCTCTATGTATACTTCTTCTAAATGTCCCTAATAAAGATATAGTTCTCAAGATTTAGAAGTATCATCTTCCCATGTAGGGATGTAAACAGTTTGCCCTTATTGAATAAGATATTGTTTTGTTCCTGTTTACCTTTTCTTGCCTCCCTTGAGTCTTGTAATTAAAAATCACATATTCTGTTGAGCTCTGGTCTTTTCATCAGGAAGGTTTGGATGTCCCCTATTTCATTGAATGTCCCTCTCCTCTCCTAAAAGATTATGCTCAATTTTGCTGGGTCATTGATCCTTGGTTGTACTCCAAGCTCCTTTGCTTTATGGAATATCATATTTCAAGCCCTCTGATCTTTTAATATAGAAGCTGCTAAGTCCCGCATAATCCTGACTGTGGCTCCATGATATTTAAATTGTTTCTCTCTGTCTTCTTGCAGTATTTTCTCCTTGACCATCTTCATAATCCTGGAATTTGGTTATAATCTTCCTTTGGCTACAATATTCATTTTGGGATATCTTTCAGGAGGTGATAGGTGGCTACTTTCAAGGACTATTTTAACCTCTGGTTCTGAGATCTCAGGGCAGTTTTCCTTGATTTCTTGAAAGTTGCTGTTTCGGCTCTTTTTTTGACTATGGCTTTCAGATAGAACAATAATTCTTAAATTATCTCTCCTGGACCTACTTTCCACATCAGTTGTTTTTCCAATGAGGTATTTTATGTTTTCTTCCATTTTTTCATTCTTTTGATTTTATTTGACTGACACTTGTTGTCTCACAGAGTCATTCGCTTTCAACTTGCTTAATTCTAATTTTTAACAGATTGTTTGCTTCAGGTAGCTTTTGTCCCTCCTTTTCCATTTGACCAATTCTACTTTTTAAGAAGCTGCTTTCTTCAGTGTACTTTTTTTTCATTGGGCTGATTGTAATTTTTAGGGAATTGTTTTGTACAGTCAATTTTTGTCCTTCCTTTTCTAACCTGTTGACTCTGTCTTGCATACCTCTCATTTCTTTTCCCAATTTTTCTTCTACCTCTCTTATTTGACTTTGAAAATCCTTCTTGAGGTCTTCCAAGAAGGCTTTTTGGGTTTGAGACCAGTTCACAATCCCTTTGAGATTTCAGATATGGGTATATTGACAATATGTCCTCCTCTGAATTTGTGTTTTGGTCTTCCCTGTCCCCATAGAAAGAAGCTATGATCATTGTCTATTTCTGTTTTTTGCTCATGATGTTTGCCTGTTCCCTGCCTTTTAAAGTTAAGCTCTCCTGCTGGAGTACATGGGGCACTGTCTCAAGCTTCTTGCGCTAGGGACCAGGGGCCTGGTCACTGGCTTTGTGTGTTGGGGCTTCAGGGGCTGGCAACTGGAGGCTGTAGGGATCTGGAAGTTTATCTCGTGCTTAGCAGCAGTCCTAGTGGTGGTGTCTGGTGTTTGCTGAGGCCAGGTGGGGTTTTTCTGCATTTCCCCTGGGCTACACTGAAGCATGTGGAGGTCTGGCTGCTGGAGGTTGCCTGACCACCTTGGGCTATTCTTAAGCATTTGGTGGTACTCCAAGTTGGAGTCTGGCTATGCTGAGGCACACGAGGGGTCCTGGTGTTGGCATTTGCCTGCTCCATCTCCATGGGGCTCAGGATCTCTCACTGGTTTGCTGAGGTGGGGCTTGCTGTGCACTACTGGGATGTTTTGTATCCTGGAATGCACTCCCCTTTTATTCTAGTAAGATGAACCTTTCTTGCTGATCTTCCTAGTTTCCTGGGCTAAAAGACTGCTCCACTTCATCTTTCTTCTGGCTCTGCTGTTCCAGGATTTTTCCTTGGGCACTATTTTCTGGTTGTTCAGAGGTCAATATGGGAGGGTGACAGCAATTTACTGCTTACTCTGACCCTCTCAATACATTCCAGGGCCTTCCTCTCATGTCCAAGATCCAATACACAATCCTTGATTTGGCATTCAAAGGCCTTCCTAAGCAATCTCCTTCACTCCACACTTCTAGTCTTCTTACTCATTACACCCTCCCAGTCCCCATTGTATCTTCTGGGCTCCAGTGACATGTTCCTGGTCATGTTTTTCACACAAAACATTCAGCCTCCTGATGGTGCATTTTCACTTGCCTTGAACTCTCTGTTCATTTCAGCCTCCTGCTGCCCTTCAGGTTTCGACTAACATGCTACTTTCTACATGAAACCTTTTTCCATTCTTTTGGAATTCTAGTTTTTTCCCTTTGTTGATTATTTCAATTTCTCCTCTGTATAGCATGGTTGTTTGCATGAGGTCTCCCCCTTTAGATTGTGACCTCCATGAGAGCAGGGACAATATTTTTTTCTTTCTCTATAAGCTCACTACCTCCCATAGTGCGTTAATAATAACATAACAACTTCCTTTTCCATCAGCAGCTCTGTTTGACTTTGACTCCAGAAAATATCATGCCCTCCTCTCAGTAAAAGCTGGTCACCTGAGATCTCCTCACCAGGAAAAAAATTTCAGGTTTTGATAGTCTTCACCTTCCCAACTCAGCCACAATTGTCTCTTTCCTCTATTTGGTGGGCTGGAGGGCTGTACACTAAACTCTTCCCAATGTCTTCTTTTATAGAGAGCACTCAGCATTCGTATTAACTCCTTTCTGCTTTCTTAAGTGTGTGTTGTCTTCCCCTTTGGATTGTAAGCTTCTTGAGAATGAGCATTGCCTCAGACAAACTGAGGCCTGGGAAAGACCTGACTTAAAAAGGCCAAGGTCTCCCACTGTATCCTGGGCCATGGCCATTAGTCTTGATTTATATCTTGCCACTAGACTCTGTGACTCTGGAGGAGAGAGTGAAGCTGATGATTTGACCTGCTCTGCCTCATTTAAAGCCAGTCCGTTCGTAAGTCAAGACATCATACTCAAGATGTCATTGGTCCTCTTTGAGAAAAAATGATGAATAACAAAAAACAGGCTCCTTGCAGGCAAGAATTGTGTCTTTTTCTTATTTGTAGTTCCAGCACTTAGCATATTGTCTGAGACACAGTAGATACTTAAGAAAAGTTTATTGAATTGAGTTAAAATTAAGAAACCACTTGCTATAGCAAGTACTTGCATGTTGTTGTTGTTGTTTGTCCTTCCTTCTGGAAGAGGACCATGGCATCAGGAAGTTGATGCCATGACTTGCAAGTGAATTGGATTTAAGTGAGGGAGGGCTATTCAAAGTCACCAGCCTCACTTTCTCCTCTGGAGACATCTGAGTCCAGTGGCAAGATACAGATCAGGATGGTTGGAGATACCCAGATGTAGTGGGAGATAATGGCCTTTTAAACTAAGGACTTTCCCAGGTCTCAATTTGATGGAGGCAAGACCCATTCAGTGATTAAGGCTAAGTAAGAAATGAGACAAAGGTTTTTATGTCTTAGCACATGGTCAATTTTTGAGTATGTGCCATGTACCACTGAGAAAAAGTATATTCCTTTTTATCCCCATTCAGTTTTCTCCAAAGGTCTCTCATATCTCCCTTTTCTAAAATTCTGTTCACCTCCTTAACTTTTTTCTTGTTTATTTTGATGTTAGATCTATCAAGTTCAGAGAGGGGGACGTTGAGGTCCCCCACCAGTATAGTTTTGTTGTCTATTTCTTCCTGTAACTCCCTTAACTTCTTATGTAAGAATTTGCATGCTGTACCACTTGGTGCATATATGTTAAATAATGACATTGCTTCATTGTTTATGGTGCCTTTTAGCAGGATATAGTATCCTTCCTTATCTCTTTTAATGAGATCTGTCTTTGCTTTTGCTTTGTGTGAGGTTACAATTGCTATCCCTGCTTATTTTTTATTTTAGCTAAAGCACAATGTATTTTACTCCAACCTTTTACCTTTACCCTGTGTGTATCCCCCTGTTTCAAATGTCTTTCTTGTAAACAGCATATTGTAGGATTATGGTTTTTAATCCATTCTGCTGTCCACTTCCGTTTTATGGCAGAGTTACTCCCATTCACATTCATAGTTATGATTACTATCTGTGTCTTTTTCTCCATCCTATAATATGTTTTTGTGCCTCTTCATGTGATGTGATTTACCTCCTTAGCTCTTCTTCCAGAACCATCTCTTTATATCTCTTAATAATATTTTTATCATTATATCAGTTATTTTATACTGACACCCGCAGTCTATGAATATCCCTTTCAATTGTCATAATAACTATACCATTCTCAAGATTGACATGCATATATAAAACATATATAAAAGAAAATAATCCTATATAAGAATGTAACTAATTAGCCTTATTGATTAACTAGGGCTTTTCCCCCATTTACCTTTTTATGTCTCTCTTGAGTTTTGTATTTGGAGATCAAATTTTCTATTGAGCTCTGATCTTTTCATCAGGAAGGTCTAGAATTCCCTTATTTCACTGAATGTCCATCTCCTTTCCTGGAAAATTATTCTCAGTTTTACTGGGTAGTTGATCCTTGGTTGTAGCCCAAGATCCTTTGCCTTTCAGAATATCATATTCCAATTTTTCCTGTCATTTAATGTAGAAGCTGAAATATCCTGCTTGATCCTCACTGTAGTTACACAATATTTGTATTATTTCTTTCTAGCTGCTTGCAGTATTTTCTCCTTGACCTGGAAGGTCTGGAATTTGGCTGTAATATTTCTTGGAGTTTTCAATTTGGGATCTCTTTGAGGGGGTGGTTGGTGGATTCTTTCAATGACAAATTTACCTTCTGGTTCTAGGACCTCTGGGCAATTTTCCTTAAGCATTTCATGGAAGATACTCTCCAGGCTCTTTTTTTCATTATAGCTTTCAGGTAGACCAATAATTCTTAGATTGTTTCTCCTGGATCTATTTTCCAGGTCAGTTGCTTTTCTAATCAGATATTTCACATTTTCTTCTATTTTTTCATTCTTTTAGATTTTGTTTGATTGATTCTTGATGTCTCATAGAGTCATTAGCTTCTATTTGCCCAATTCTAATTTTTAATGTTTTGTTTTCTTCCTTTATCTTCTCTATCTCCTTTTCCATTTGGTTGATTTTACTTTTCAATGAGACATTTTCTCCATTTATATTATGATTTTCCTTAACCATTTCACTGATTTTACTTTTTAAAGACTTGTTTTCCTCAGTGAATTTTTTTTCCATTTTTTCTTTTACCTCCCTAATTTGGTTTTTAAAGTCCTCCTTGAGTTCTTCCAGGAATGCTTTTTGGTCTGGAGACCAGTTCACTTTCCCTTTTGAGGCTCAAGATGTGGGTATAGAGTCCATGCTTTCCTCTTCTGAATTGGTATTTTGATCTTCCCTGTCTCCATAATATGAATCAATGGTCTTTGGCTTTTTAGCGTGTTTTTTCATGGTGTTTTTCTTCCTCCTGGCTTCTAAAGTGGATCTCTGTTTCTGAGACTCAGAGGCCTCTGTCCCAAGTTGTGTGTTGAAATCTGTGGGCCTCCTCACTGGTTTTATGTTCTATGGCCTCTGGTTTCATGAGGTGTGGGGGAGGGTTGGTCTGGCTGCTAGGAGTCTCCTCTTCCCCAGGACTGTTCTACAGCAGAGGTGGTTTCAGCTGTTGTCTGTGCTGGTGTTTGCCAATTCCCCTGGCTGTGCAAAGCCAGTTTCAGGCCCTGGTATTGACATTAGTTAGCTCCACCCCTTGGGGCTCAGTTACTCACTTTGTTCTGCTGAGGTGAGGGCTGCTGAGACACCTTTCTTCCTGCACTAGTCTCCTTCTACCACCACAAGAAGGGCCCTCTACCCAGCTTCTCTTGCTACTGAAGCCCCACTTCTGGCTCCTCTGTTTCTCCTGAGGTAATATTTGCTGGGTTTATTGAAGGGAGGGATGAGAACCATTTTTACCTGGCCATCATGGCTCCCGGAAGTTCAAGAGGGGGAGTTTCAAAACTTTAGACTGTGGGTTGGACGCCTCTGGGCTAGCTGCTCCCACGGCCACAGGCTCTGTGCTCCGACAGATTCCAGTCCTGGGCTGTGGGGCATAAAAACCTCACAATCCAGTGCAGAAAGTCAGAAGTAGCCAAAGTATCCTTTTCAGATCATGATGCAATAAAAATTATTTGTAATAAAGAACCATGGAAAAATAAATGAAAAATTAATTAGAAACTAAATAATCTAATTCTAAAGAATGAGTGGGACAAAGAACAAATCATAGAAACAATTAATAACTTCATTCAAGAAGATGACAATAATGAGACAGCATACCAAAACTCATGGGATGCAGCAAAAGCAGTTCTTAGTGGAAGTGTTATATCTCTAAGTGCTTACATGAATAAAATAGATAAAAAGGGGATCAATGAATTGGGCATGCAACTGAAAAAGCTAGAAAAAGAACAAATTGAAAATCCCCAATTAAATACCAAATTAGAAATACTGAAAATCAAAGGAGAGATTAATGAAATTGAAATCAAGAAAACTATTAAACTAATAAATAAAACCAACAGCTTGTTTTATGAAAAAAACAATAAAATTGATAAACCTTTGGTTAATTTGATTTAAAAAAAAAAAAGAAAGAAGAAAATCAAATTACCAGTATCAAAAATGAAAAGGGTGAATTCACCTCCAATGAAGAGGAAATCAAAACAACAATTAGGAATTATTTTGCCCAATTGTATGCCCATAAATTTGACACCCTTAGGGATGTGGATGAATATTTACAAAAATATAAATTGCCCAGGTTAACAGAAGAGGAAATAAAACACCTAAATAACCCCATCTCAGAAAAAGAAATTGAGCAAGCCATCAATGAACTCACTAGGAAAAAATCTACAGGGCCAGATGGTTTTACGTGTGAATTCTATCAAACATTTAAAGAACAATTAATTCATATATGTTATAGACTATTTGGGGAAATAGGCAAAGAAGGAGTCCTACCAAATTCTTTTTATGACACAAATATGGTAGTAATACTCAAACTGGAAAAGTCAAAACATAGAAAGAAAATTATAGACCAATTTCTCTAATGAATATTAATGCAAATATTTTAAATAAAACATTAGCAAAAAGACTGCAGCAACTTATCAGGAGAATAATACACTATGACCAGGTAGGAGTTATTCCAGGAATGCAAGGCTGGTTCAATATTAGGAAAACTATCAACATAATTGATCATATCAACAACAAAACTAGCGGAAACCATATGATCATCTCAATAGATGCAGAAAAAACCTTTGACAAAGTACAACACCCATTCCTATTAAAAACACTAGAAAGCATAAGAAAAAATGGACCCTTCCTTAAAATTATAAATAGCATCTACCTAAAACCATCAACAAGCATTATTTGTAATGGGGATAAGCTAGATGCATTCCCAATAAGATCAGGGGTAAAACAAGGATGTCCATTATCACCCCTACTATTCAATTTGGTACTAGAAATGTTAGCTCTAGCAATAAGAGAAGAAAAAGAAATTGAAGGAATTCGAATAGGCAAAGAAGAAACTCAATTATCACTTTTTGCAGATGATATGATGATTTACTTAGAGAATCCTAGAGAATCAAGTAAAAAACTACTTGAAATAATGAAAAACTTTAGCAAAGTTGCAGGATATAAAATAAACCCGCAGAAATCCTTGGCATTGCTATACATTACTAAGAAGTAATGAGATAGCAAGAGATAGAAAAAGAAATTCCATTTAAAGTTACTGTAAGCATCATAAAATATTTGGGAGTCTACCTGCCAAGACAAACCCAGGGCCTATGTGAACATCATTATGAAGCACTTTTCACACAAATAAAGTCAGATCTAAATAAATGGAAAAACATCAGTTGCTCATGGTTAGGCTGAGCTAATACAATAAAATGACGATTTTACCTAAATTAATGTATTTATTCAGTGCCTTACCAATCAAAATACCAAAAAATTATTTTGCAGAGCTGGATGAAATAATAACAAAATGCATTTGGAAGAAGAAGAGGTCTAGAATATCTACAGAATTAATGAAAAGAAATGCTAGAGAAGATGGCCTACACTATACTATAAAGCAGCAGTCATCAAAACTACTTGGTACTGGCTGAGAAACAGAGTGTTCGATCAGTGGAATAGGTTAGGTATAAAAGATGCAGTAATCAACAACTATAGCAACTTACTCTTTGATAAACCCAAAGAATCCAGCTTCTGGGCTAAGAATTCACTATTTCACAAAAACTGCTGGGAAAATTGGCAAATGGTAGTGCAGAAACTGGGCATAGACCAATATCTTATACTGTATACCAAAATAAAGTCAAAATGGGTTCATTATTTAAGAAAAAAGGCTGATATTATAAGCAATTTGGGAGACCTATCAGATTAATGGGAAAGGAAAGAATTCATGACACAACAAGAGCTAGAGACCATCACAAAATGCAAAATGGATAATGTTGATTATGTTAAATTGAAAAGGTTTTTGTATACAAAAAGCCAATGCAACAAAGATTAGAAGGGAAGCAGAAAATTGGGAGAAAATCTCTACAACCAGTTTCTCTGATAAAGGCCTCATCTCTAAAATGTACAGGGAACTGAGCCAAATTTGTAGAAATACAAGTCATTCCCCAATTGAGAAATGGTTAAAGGATATGAACAGGCAGTTTTCAGAGGAAGAAATCAAAGATATCTATAGGCATATGAAAAAATGCTCTAAATCACTATTGATTAGAGAAATGCAAATCAAAACAAGTCTTAGGTACCACATCTCTCCTGTCAGATTGGCTAAAATGACAAAACAGGAAAATGCTAAATGCTGGAGAAGATGTGGGAAAATTGGAATACTGTTACATTGCTGGTGGAGTTTTGAAGTGATCCAGCCATTCTGGAGAGCAATTTGGAACTATGCCCAAAGGGCTATAAAATGTTCATGCCCTTTGACCCAGCAATACCACTTCTAGGGTTATATCCCAAAGAGATCACACAAGTGGGAAAGGGACCCATATATACAAAAATATTTATAGCAGCTCTTTTTGTAATGGCAAAGAATTGGAAATCAAGGGGATGCTCATCAATTGGGGAATGGCTGAACAAGTTGTGGTATATGAATATAATGGAATACTATTGTGGTATAAAAAATGGGGAATATACAGACTTCATAATAACCTGGAAAATCCTACATGATATAATACTGAGTGAATGGAGCAGAACTAGGAGAACATTATACACAACCACAGATATATTGATTCTGTGATGACTAACTTCCATAGACTTGGCTCTTCTCAGCAATACAAGGCTTAAAGTCAACTCCAAAAGACTCACAGTAGAAAAAGCTATCTACATCCAGAGAAAGAGCTATGGAGTCTGAATGCAAACTGAGGCAAACTATTTGCTCTCCTTTTTTTCTTTCGTTTTTTTTTTTTTTGGTTTTGTTTCTTCTCTCATGATTCATTCTATTGGTCATAATTCTTCTTTACAACTTGACTATTGTGTAAATAAGTTTAATGCACAGTTATATGTGGAAGATATATCAAATTCCATGCAGTCTTGGTGGGGGGGTGAGGGGGGGAAGAAAATCTGGAACTCAAAATCATGTTGAACTGAGTTGTAAACTAAAAATAAAAAAAATCTTAATTAATAAAAAAAGAAAAAAATGATACAAAGAATGGCCTTTTTGCCTAGTCAAAAAAAGTGTCAGTCTGGGAGGGGAAGACCCTTGTATTTTCTGGTCAAAACAGAAATCATTCTTATTTACATGCACTGTAAGCAATCAGGGTCCAAACAATGACCCCATGGGCTTATGCTTGGACCTATTTCTGGCCAATGAATGAGAGTCAGAGTGATCTGGGTTTAAGGCATGGTCCTTAAGAAGGAAATCTAGCCCACAAATTCCAAGATTTCTTGTGAGGTTTCAGTGAACAAAATTCATAGTCCTTTGGGCAGAGCACCCACAGGTAAAGATATGATACCCGCTGTTGACAGAGGGAGAGGAAAAAGTAAAGAGGAGAAAAGAAGGTAGGGGAGGAGAGGAGGAAGGAGAATTATCTTCCAATTGGAACTGGCATGTAGGGTCCCCAGTGGGGCATCTCGTGCTACTCACAGGTTGTTGTTTGTCCTTTGTTCTTGAAGAGGACCATGACATCAGGAAGGTGATGTCATGACATTCAGGTGAATCAGATTTAAGTCAAGGAGAACTGTGTACTACTACCAGCCTTACTGTTTCCTCAGGAGCCATCTGGGTCCAGTGGACAGATATGGAGCATTAAACGCAGATGCAATGGGAGACCATGGACTTTTTAGATAAAATCTTGCTGACTGACATCATTCCTCATCTACTGCCTTACAACGAGTCCCTCCTCCCATTCCACAGGATCTACACAGGCCTGGGTGAAGTTGAAATAATGACAGCTGCTCTATTCTATTAAAGTGATTCTACTCTATCCATGAATCACCAAAGGCCCCTTTTGTAAGGGAGGAAAAAGTTACTCTTATCTTTTCTTGAAGACCATAACCCTACTATGAGGAATGGACCAGGAACAGTTTCCTGTTGCATGGTGTTTGAATCCAGGAACCAAAGTGTGTTAGAAAAAGCATTGACTTAAGAGTGAGGAGACCTTGGGTCTAGCCCCAGGTCTGCTTCTAATTGGCTTGTAACTTTGCTTGGCTCCTCTGAACTTCTGTTTCCTTATCTTTCAAATGAGGGAGGTAAACTAGATCAGTCATTTTCCACTTGTAGGCTGTATGTGGAGCTGAACAATTCTTGTGAGAGATCCACCTCAATAAAGAGTTCAGTATGAAAAAACATAAATATAAAAAACTCATATTTTCTGTAGATTGAATCAGTAATATGTCTCCGATACACTTATTGCTCTTGTATCAGACATTACCTTTAGGATGACTTTCCTTTCTGCAGATAATTGCACTCCCTCCCCTCCTCCACTAATGAATGGTAGACCCTGGAAATAATATCAGGAATTCCATTGAGGGTAGCTATTAACTTCCTTTATAAGCATTTATGATAGATTAACTCAAAACTTTGCGAAGAAAGCCAGTAGACTCCTTCCTCACTTTTCCCAGATGGCAATCTCACTATAAATTTCACCTGTTTCTGGTAGTGAGCAGTTGGTCTAAGATACTGAATAAATCACCCTTGACACAATCAATTAATTTATGGTGCATTAAATTAGTCCACAGGACAGCAGGATCTATTAACCCAATGGTAAAAATGTGAATTTAGTCTAGTAGAGGCATTCATGGATCCTTATGGTGTCTGTTGCTATGCAGGTTCATGGTCCCTCTTGTTTCATGTTGACGAATGTGGCCAGGGCCCAACTTTCTTTCTCCTCCCACATGGGACTTGACATGGCTGAGGATCATACTAACTTACCTCACCTTAAATTTTTATCATCTTTTAGATCAATGGATGTTCTCAACTGCTCTCTAAGATCAGTGTCAAAAGTGAATACATCTGTGGGCTAGTCAGATTCCACAGGTCAAGAGACAGCACATGCAGAAAGGTAGCTGTTGCCATTTTCTCAGGAATTTAAGCAGGAAAATCTTTAAAAATATATAGGTTACCAAATAAGTTCATACTCAGAACATTCTCCTAACTGAACTCTTAAATCAGTGGCTCTTGAAATTTTTAGTTTTGGGACTCAAATACACTCTGAAAATTAATGAGAATCTAAGTATGTTCTCATACAGGGGATATATCTTGATCTTTACCATATTAAAAATTAACAGTGATAAGCTTGAATCAAATAGTCATTGAATAATAATAATAATAATAATGATACACCTCTTACATGTTTATGAACCTTTGAAAGTTAAAAATAGCTATTTTTTTTAAATAGTAGTGAGAAGTGCCATTATTTTATGTAACTGTGGAAATCTCTTCACTCTCTGGCTTAAAAGGGCAAAGCTGGATTCTCATGTCTACTCTCCATTCAATCTGCTGCAAACTGTTATTTTTTAAATTTAATATTTTTAATTTTCAACATTGATTGCCACAAGATTTTGAGTTACAAATTTTCTCCCCATTTCTACCCTCCCCCCACCCTAAGATGGCATATATTCCTACTGCCCGTTTCCCCAGTCTGCGCTCCCTTCTATCACCCCACTGTCCCCCCCTTATTTTCTTTCCAATCACTTTCTTGTATGTCAAGATAGATTTCTATACCCCATTACCTGTATATCTTATTTCCCAGTTGCATGTAAAAACAATTCTTTTTTTTGAGCATTTGTTTTTAGAACTTTGAGTTCCAAATTCTCTCCCTTCCTCCTTCCCCAACCACTCTCCTGGAGAAGGCAAGCAATTCAACATAGGCCACACATATTTCGTTACGCAAAATACTTCCGTAATAGTCATGTTGTGAAAGACTATGTTTCCCTCCATCTGATCTTGTTACCCTTTATTCAATTTTTTCCCTTGACACTGTCCCTTTTCAAAAGTGTTTGCTTTTGACTACCTCCTCCCCATATCTGCCCTCCCTTCTATCATCCCTCCTCTTATCCCCCTCACTTTCCTGTAGGGTAAGATACCCAATTGAGTGTGTATTTTATTCCCTCCTTAAGTCAAATCTGATGAGAGCAAGATTCACTCATTCCCCCTCACCTGCCCCCTCTTCCCTCCCGAAAGAACTGCTTTTTCTTGCCACTTTTATGTGAGATAATTTACCCCATTTTATCCCTCCCTTTCTCCTTCTCTCAATATATTCCTCTCTCACCCCTTAATTTTATTTTATTTTTTAGATATCATCCCTTCATATTCAACTCACCCTGTGCCCTTTGTCTATATATATGTATATTCCCTTCAGCTACCCTAATATTGAAAAAGGTCTCATGAGTTACAAATACAACTTTTCCATGTAGGAATGTAAGCAAAACAGTGTAACTTTAGTAAGTCCCTTATGATTTCTTTTTCTTGTTTACCTTTTCATGCTTCTCTTGATTCTTGTATTTGAAAGTCACATTTTTTTATTCAGCCCTGGTCTTTTCATCAAGAATTCTTGAAAGTCCTTTATTTTATTGAAAATCCATATTTTGCCTT
Organism: Trichosurus vulpecula; assembly: GCF_011100635.1. Lineage (NCBI taxonomy): Eukaryota > Metazoa > Chordata > Mammalia > Diprotodontia > Phalangeridae > Trichosurus > Trichosurus vulpecula. The sequence goes on from NC_050579.1 coordinate 246,062,952, forward strand.
GGAGCATGATACTCAGTTTTGCTGGGTAGGTGAGTCTTGGTTTTAATCATAGCTCCTTTGACTTACGGAATATCATATTCCAAGCCCTTTGATCCCTTAATGTAGAAGCTGCTAGATCTTGTGTTATCCTGATTGTGTTTCCACAATACTTGAATTGTTTCTTTCTGGCTGCTTGCAATATTTTCTTTGTGACCTGGGAACTCTAAAATTTGGCTACAATATTCCTAGGAGATTTCTTTTGGGGATCTTTTTCAAGGGTCAATCAGTGGATTCTTTCAATTTCTATTTTCCCCTCTGGTTCTAGAATATCAGGGAAGTTTTCCTTCATAATTTCTTGAAGGATGATGTCTAGGCTCTTTTTTTGATCATGGCTTTCGGGTAGTCCAATAATTTTTAAATTATCTCTCCAGGATCTTTTCTCCAGGTCAGGGGTTTTTCCAGTGAGATATTTCACATTGTCTTCTGTTTTTTCATTCTTTTGGTTCTGTTTCGTAATTTCTTGATTAATCATCAATATTTCTTGATTTCTCATAGCTTCCACTTGCTCCATTCTAATTTTTAAGGCAGTATATTCTTCAGTGGTCTTTTGGACCTCCTTTTCCATTTGGTTAATTTTGCCTTTTAAGGCATTGTTCTCCTCATTGGCTTTTTGGAGCTCTTTTGCCATTTGGGTTAGTCTATTTTTAGGGTATTATTTTCTTCAGCATTTTGGGGGGGTCTCCTTTAGCAAGTTGTTGACTTGTTTTTCATGATTTTCTTGCATCACTCTCATTTCTCTTCCCAATTTTTCCTCTACTTCTCTAACTTGCTTTTCCAAATCCTTTTTGAGCTCTTCCATGGCCTGAGAACAATTCATACTTTTCTTGGAGACTTTTGATGTAGGCTCTTTGACTTTGTTGACTTCTTCTGGCTGTATGTTTTGATCTTCTTTGTCACCAAAGAAAGATTCTCTTGTCTGAGTCCTTTTACATGGCCTGCTCATTTCCCCAGCCAATTACATGACTTTTGAGCTCTTTGTCAGGGTATGACTGCTTTCAGAGTGAAGAGTGCTCTGTCCCAAGCTTCAGGGGTTTTGCACTACTATTTTCAGAGCTACTTCTATTCTGAGGTGGTATGCTACTTCTTTCTTGGCCTGTGCTCTGGTCTGTGAGTGCAAGTACTCCTTTCTGTCATGTAATAACCAGGAGAACTCCCTCTCCACAGATCCACAAAGCTCTGCCACACCAGTGCTCCTCTTCCCCCAAGAACTGCCAACCAGAACTGCAACCCAGATCCGAGCAGGGCAAAGCAAGAGAACCTTGCCTCAGTGCCAGCAAAGCTGTCCCTGTACTCCCACTCTGATCAGCCTCTTGAGTCCTCCCACTATGTGGGTCTGGGGCTCTGTAAGCAGCCACTGCTGCTGCTGCTGTTGTTGCTGCTGCTGCTGCCACCACTACAGTTACCTCCCCTGCCCTGGGGCTACAGCTGGACCATGTACTTCTCTCACCCAGGTCCAATAGTTTTTCCATTGACCTGCTCCATTATCTTTGGTTTTTGTGGGTTGAGAAGTCGGGAAACCACCACAGCTGCAGGTGATTCAGTGCCCTGAGGCCTGCTCTGCCCTTTCTGCTCCTGCCTGGTCTGTCCTGGTATGGCCCACGCTATACTGCACTCCATTCCCAGCACAGTGTGATAGACCCTTCCCAGTTACTATCCAGGCTGTCTTGGGTTGGAGATTCATTTCACTCTGTTATTTCACGGGTTCTGTAGTTCTAGAATTTATTTAGAGAAGGTTTTTACATGTGTTTGGAGGGATTTGAGGGAGAGCTTAAGCCCTGTTTTCAAGCTGCCATAAAAAAATCTGGACTCAAACTGTTAGATAGTTAGAAATGGGAGATATTTTTAAAGAGGTAAATAGTGTCTTAGTACAATTATGTAAATAGCTGTGACCTATTAAGAACCCTTAAAAAAGGGTTTGGGAGTGAGAGGTTCCTGGATGTACAGTGAACAGAGTGTTGGGGATGAAGTCAGTTAAAGCTGGGGACAAATACAGTCTCAGATACTTATATTAGTTGCGTGACCATGGGAAAGTCATTTACCCTCTTTTTGCCTCAGTTTCCCCAATTGTAAAGTGAAGGGCAACAATAGTACCTACTTCCCTAAGTTATTATGAGGATCAATGAGACAATATTTGCAAAAAGCACTTAGCACAGTGCCTGGCACATAATAGGGACCATATAATGCTTTTCCTTCCCTGCCCTCTTCCAGAGGTCCTTGGACCATTGAGAATTTCTGGGTTAAATGGTTTCTGAGGTTTCTCTTGCCTGTGGATTTATGCTCTATGGCCCCATGACATAGCTTACATGGATAGGAATCCTAGATATACCCCTCTCTCTCCCCCAGGGGAATGACAAACAATAATTTCTGATTAGACCACAGGACTTTGTGTCTAGCAGTCACCCCTCATCATTCTCCCAACTCCCTTTAGCCAACACCCTTCCCTGGGGATGGAGATAGGACAGAGAATGATGGGTGGGAAGGACTTATTGTGACTAGGAAGAAGAGGAAGTGTCTCTCAGGGTACCACTGGTTTCTCTTTGCCACAAGGAGAAAACATGGGAAGAGGCAGTGAGGAGATGGCATCTGTCTCTCCTGGATATTATTCCTAAATAGACTCCCCAAAATGGAGCCCCCAGCAGCTGCCATCCATCTGAAGTTATCCTCTTAGACCAGACAACTCCATTTCATTTGCCTGACTCTTGATTAAATGCTAGGCCCAGTTCTCACACCTATTTCATTCACTTACCCTCTCCCCTTTGCCCAGTCTCTTTGGATACCTAAACATGGGATAGAAGTATATGAGATCAGGAAGCCTATGGTATAACACAAGTTCTATTGGTGGTTCTATGGGACAAGGTTTTTTCTTGAGGAGGCTCCCTAGGTCATTCTGGGGGTCAGAGCCCTGACAATTAGAATCCCCTACATATAAGTGACCTCATCTTTCTTCTATGAGATCAGCCTTTTTGCTCTTTCCATTTCACCTCACTTTCCCAACCATAGCTTTCCCCATTCTCTCTTACTTCTTTCCTTTCAAAGGCTCAGAATCAGGCAACCAAGGACAGCATAAGGTGACCACCTCCCATGTCTCCTGCATCTGGACTCATGGAGGCATGATGACCCAGGCAGGTCCACTGCTACTGCTGCTACATTTGCTGTTAATGGTTATCTCAGGGAGGGTAGAGCTTAGGGATGAGTAGAGGTGATGATAAGGTTAGAGAAGACAGAGGAGAGAGAAAAAAGGGAGGGAGTGCAATGTTGTGTGGATATGAGGCCCTGGGGAGGGATAGGAGCAGTGGTGTGCTGGAGCCAGCTCTCATTGACTTGGAAAGGCTGATTGTTCAACTTCAAGTGAGAACATATATAGTTCCAAAATTGGTAAAGAGTGCATACAATTGAAGAGCTGATTTATTGTTTAGTTATTAGGCTAAGACTTAAAAAAGTGATGGAGAAAATGTTAATAATTGTCAGGAGTATGTATATGTACATGGATATGTGTATAGATATAAAGTGAGAGAGGAGAGAGAAGGAAAGACAGAGGAGGGGGAAGGAAGAAGAAGAAGAGGGACAGAGGGAGGAAAAAAGAGAATTGGGAGAACTGACTGTTAATTGTGTACTAGCACACCACTGATTAGGACTCTCTCTTGGGTGAGGGGCTAATTCTTTGAGGCATATTTTCTTAGAAGAAGATGTTATTTAAGGAGTTTAGCCCCTTTACCTTGTTCATATTCTTCAGTCAAGGAAGATAGGGGACTCAATGGAGACCCAGCTGGGCCCCCCCTGACCTGATGATCTCCTTTTCAGATTCACAGGGATGAGTCTTGAAAATGAAGTAGCAGGAGGGGCAGACACTCAGAGTGAGTTGTAGCTACAATCCCCAGAGAGCTGAGGAGTGGTGGAAAACCTGGTGTAAATTGCAAGAGGATGCAAAGGTGTGTGGAAGACTAATTACCAGGAAGTCAGTCTTAACTTGGCAAGTTAGGGACCCACAAGTATCCCTGGAGGATGACACCTACACTGGTATCATCATCATCACCATGTATAACCTCAGGGTGAAGGACTCAGGCATGTCTTGGTGTGGAATCTATGATTCTGCCAACAGCACCATTGATATTATCAGGAGAATCTGGCTGGAGATTTCTCCAGGTAAGTCCCTGCCAACTCAATCCCCTTCAGTTCAAGCAGAGCTTAGGAAATACCTGGTGTGAACATAACCCTGAGCAAGGATGTGACCTTAGGCCCCTTCTAGGGGTTTCCAGGGAGAAGCTGCTCAGCCTCTTTTGGTCTTTCAGCTTCCTGCCCCTCCCCTTCGCCATCCTGTCCTCACTTCTTTCCATACCATGATTTGGACAGAGGGGTGGGGTAAGAGCGGGGGAGCAAGGAACAGGAGGTTTGCTCTCCTGTCCCTGGTCATGGTGAGTCATTTTCTTCTCTGTGCTCATTCCAACGTAGAACAGATGCTTCTTCTGGAGCTTCTACCTTTTGGGTCTTTAGTGTAGCACACTCACACTCATTCATACAAATATGTCCATTGTATACAGGTACAAACACACACAGAGTCCCCTGCTTTCACACCAACACACTCAAATATACACAGAGACTTATGCTTTATTGATTATGATGCCAGCAGCTCTGGCCCATAACACAAGGAGCAGGCTGTTGTAGGGTCCACCAAAGGTGGAATAGATATTGGTTCTAACAGCCTCTAATATAAAGAGCACAGACATAGGTCAAGTCTTAGTTGTGAAATTGACCTGGGTTGTGACATTGGAAGGTTACTTCAGCTCTTTCCAAATTAATTTTTCATTTTCAAATATTGAGGTTGGGGGGAGGAGAGGGGGTTATAACAATGAGTGAGGGAAACACTCTGTGAAGTGTAAATTGCTCTATACCTGGGACTTCTTAGTATTGCCTTCATTCTGGATACTCAGCTCATACTAACAGAAAAAGTATCCTATAGGAATATGCCTGGCCAGACCATCAGTCAATCTGGATGTGGCAAAGGTACCTTCTTATGAAAAAAGGAGCAGGAAAAATAGGCCAGAATACTAAATTATATATAATGAATGATATAAAAATGTGCAATAGTGTTAGCCCACAGAATGCATGCATATGGTTCCTCAAGCCTATGGGCCAGCAAATTTGTTGGACTAGCCCTGGGAAATTCCAGGGAAGAGGAGTCACATGAGAATGTGGGCTCAGGGGGCCATCTGTTCCTTACTCTGTTCTTTCTGTAGAACAAAAAGTGAGTCCCTCCCAAATATTCTCAAACTACTGCGTAGATGCCTACCACCAACCTTGGCACCCCTGTGACCATCAGCAGGTATAATTCCTCCCTTGCAATACATTTTCCCAAGAGCCTAGGCCCCAGTGATCAGTATGGTCTTACTTGTGCTGCCCCAGCATATCCATCTAAATGGACCACTCCCCAGCCTCAGTGACCCTCCTCATTCTGATTTAAAAAAACACACAAAGGGGCACCAGGAATGGAGGGTACTTTGGCCTTGGAGAAACTGTACTTAGTGTCTTTTCCTGATTCCTCCTGATTTTAAGTTTAGGATGACTTGAAGTCTGATTTCTTTTAGCATTAGCCCTGACATTGTGTTACACGATGATCTGTGTTATGTGCCAAGTCCTATTTCCATCCTTCCTTTCTTGTATCAACAACTATGACAATGAAGAAACCTCTGACTCATGCTTATGCTTTCTTACCTCCAAATCAACCAGAGAACTCTGGGTCAATGGACTTGGGGCACTGGTTCCCCGAAGAGTTCTTAGTAGCAAAGGACTTTTTCTTCCTCCTAAATTGGGCAGACTCCCCAGTGAATGGCGGTCTGTCCCTTTCTTTCCAATTTGTTCCAGAGTGTATAGCCCCAAGCAAAATTGTGAAGTAGAGAAACCTTTTATACAGAAAAAGTTTGCTTAGCCAAAGCTTGCCTAAAAGTCTTGCTTACACTTTTTTTTGTTTTTTATTTTTTTTTCTTTTTCTTTGGCTCCAAATTCTCTCCTTTCCCAAAACGTATTATAGAAATGAAGTCACGCAAAATCTGTTCCAAAAAAAAAAATTCTTCAGTTGGCATCTTGACTCCATTGGTTCTTTATCTGGAGGTGGATAACATTTTTCATCATGAGTCCTTTAGGATTCTTGTGGATCATTGTATTCATCAGAGTTACTAAGTCCTTCACAGTATTGTCTTTACAATATTGCTTTTACTATGTAAATTATTCTCTCTGCTCACTTCACTTTGCATCAGTTCATATGTCTTAATAGTTTTTTCTGCAACCATCCCCTTCACTATTTTTCCATACAATAGTATTCCATCACATTCATAACCCATAAGTTATTCACCCATTTCTCAATTGATCCCCTTAGTTTCCATTTCTCTGCCATCACAAAAAGAGCTCCTATAGTTATTTTTGTATATATGGTTCCTTTTCTTTTGATCTCTTTGCGTTTAGACCCAGTGGTGGTATTGGTGGGACAAATGGTATGCACAGTTTTAGATCTCTTTGCACATAGTTCCAAATTCTTCTCCAGAATGATTGGACCAGCTCACAATTCCACCAACAATGCAGTTTTCTCCCCGCATCTCCTCCACCATTTTCCCTTTCTGTCATCTTAGCCAATTTGATGGGTGTGAGGTGGTTCCTCAGAGTCATTTTAGTTTGCACTTATCTAATTACTAGTGATTTAAAGCATTTTTATATGACTATTGATAGCTTTGATTTCTGAAAATTCACCATTCATCTTCTTTGACCATTTATCAATTGGGAAATGACTCTAATTTTTATAAATAAAAATTTGGCTTAGTTCCCTGTATAGTTGAAAAAGGATACCTTGGTCAGAGAAAGTTCTTGTAAATTCTCCACCACTTCCAGTTTCCTGTTTTTCTTCTCATTTTTGCTACTTCGATTTTTTTGTGCAAAAAAAAATTTAATTTTATATAATCAAGCTTATCCATTTTGCCTCCTGTGGCATTTTCTGTCTTCTATTTATTTGGTCATAAACCCTTCCCTTAGCCATAGATTTGAGAAGTTTGTTTTTTTTCTGTGTTCCCCTAATTACCTTATGATATCATCCTTTATATTTGGGGCTTAGCTTGGCATACTGTGTGAGATGTTAGTCTATGCCAGTTTTTGACAAACTACCTTCCAGTTTTCTGTCAAATAACAATAGATGCAATCTTAGGGTTTATCAAATACTAGATAACAGTATTCATTTGCTTCTGTATACTATGTAGTTAATCTGTTCCATTGATCAACCACTCCCTTTCTTATCCAATACCAAATGATTCTGCTTCTGCTTTTCTCAATGTCTATGGACCTCTCTGTCTCTCTTCCTAAGCTGCCTAGAACAGGGGAAATGATTCACTGTACCTTTTCTTGCCTTTCCCATTCACTATTCAGTTTTGCATGCTTTCTGTAGTTGTTGTGGGAGAGGATTGGGAGAAAATGGAACAAAGTGGTCACCTCTCACTCTGCCATCTTCACTCTGCTTCCTAGTCTAACATTTAATGCTGTCTTTAATTTCTCAAGAACCATGTGGCTATCTACTTCATCACCCAACTGACACCATTCTCTCTGAGGCAACCAGTGATCTCTGAATTGGCTGAATCCTATGGCCTTTTCTTAGTTTTCATGCTTCTTGATCTCTCCATAGTTTCTGATACCATTAAGCACTTCTACTGTCTCCTCCCTGAATTCTGGAGGCATTTAATTGGTGTAATGGGCAGCTAGGTGACAAAGTGGATAAAGTGCCAGGGCCTGGAGTCAGGAAGACTCATCTTCCTAAATTCAAATCTAGCCTCAGACACTTGCTAGTTGTGTGACCCTGGGTAAGTCACTTCACCTTGTTTGCCTCAGATTCCTTATCTGTAAAATAATCTGGAAATGGCGAACCACTCCAGTATCTTTGCCAAGAAAACTCAAAATGGACCATGAAGAGTTGGACATAACTGAAACAACTGAACAACAACAACAAAACTGGTGCAATGGTTAGAGCAGTGACCCAGAACAGGAAGATCTGAGTACTGAATCAGGCTTAGACACTTGCTTAGTGTGTTAACACTGGGGAAGTTACTTAACCTCTGCTTACCTCACTTTCTCAATTATAAAATGGGCATCATAATAGCACTTACCTCTCAGAGCTGTTGGCAGGATTAAATCAGATAATACTTGTAAGTGCTTAGCACAACAGTAGGTGCCAAATTGATGCTAGCTATCACTATTCTTTTCTGGGAGCTGCCAAGACAACTCTTTCTCAATCTAATTTGCTGGGTTATCATTCAAGCCCCTCTTACTACCAGTGGCTATTCTTCCAAAGTCCTTGCCTAAGGCTTCTTCTGTGGTGGCTTGCCCCCAGAGTCTTGCTTGGGCTCTAAGGATTTCCCTCTTTACCTTCAATACAAGGCACTGTGTCATAAGTCCCAAAATTCTGTGTGGCCCTTAGGTGTTCTGCACCAGTTTATCAGTCCAAGTGGCTTCTTCCCAACCTCAATGACCTTCTCCATTCTCTCTGAATCATCTCATTAGCTCTCATTGATCCAGAGCTAAATATCCAGTCCTAGCCCATCTTGAACTAAAGAATCACAGCAAAAAGTGCCCATTGGCCATTTTCAACTGGATGTCCTTGAGAGACCTCAAACTCAACATGTCAGAAATGGATTTCATCACTATTTCCCCCAAACCCAATCATCTTCCCAAATTCCCAAATTATTTCTGTCTGATGCCTCACAGTCCTGCTAATCACATGGACTTTCATCCTCAGCACCATCCTTGACTCTTTATTCCCTCCATTAGATCTAATCTCTTGCCAGTTCTTATCCTTTCTGCCTCCATTCCATAACATCTGAGCAACAGTCCAGTTTTCCACATTCATAGGACTAAGTTAAGCCAGGCCTGCATCCACTGATACGTGGACTGTTTGTAGAGCTTCCTAAATAGGACCTCTGGGTCACCTTTATTCAAGTCATTCCCTTTTCTGTCATACCCTCCACAGCTGCCAAAACTGATCATCTCATGGGACAAGTCTGGCTACCTCACTCTAAAAGGTCTGGTTGCTACCTATTTCTTGGAGGATGTAATTCAAAGTCCTGGCTTCCATCTGACACTCTTCAGACTCTGGCTCCAGCCAACTTTTTTAGATTTCTAGAACCTTTCTGTGTTCCACACCATCCCTGCTCCAGCCATACACTCTTCCTTGCTTTTCCTCACATACCACATGCCATCTCTCATTTCCATGCCCACACTGGCTCTATCTCATGCCTCCAATGCAATCACTCCTCACCTCCGCCTTTAATTACCTGGAGCTTCCTTCAAGGCTCAATTCAAGCACCTCCCTCTACAGGAGACTTTCTTCCTTTCCCCAATTGCCAGTGACTTCCCTAAATATTTCTTTGTATTTATGTGGTTAGAATGTTATATCTACCTGTTGGTGGATGTGTTGTCATTCCCCCAGAACACCAGAAGCTCCTTGCAGGAGCTTCCTTTCTGTCCTTCTCTCCTATCCCCCACCACCCTCTAATGCAGCTCCTGGCTTTGGGCAGGCTCTTAATTCATAAATGCTCCTGGATTCATTCAGAGACCTCAGTCCTGCTTTGGGCCCCTGGGACAAAAGAAAACTAAACAAAAACAAATCAAATCTTCCTACATCCTGAAGTCACAAAGTGAAGAGAAGTGATGACCAGGATTCCTACAGAAAGATGTCTGATTTTCCTCTCTCTTCTCTTCCCCCTCCTTGGTGCCTCACCTCATATGCCCTCCTTGTTCTTTTATTCTCTTAAGCCCCCAGCCTGTTGGTATTCCCTTGGGGAGCCAGGGAAGCCTCCTCTTCTTCACCCTCAATCCATTAACCCTTTACAATGGACACACTGTGTACCAAATGTAAACAGTACCTGAAGAGGATTTCATCAGTAAGTCAGCCAATAAGTTAGCTAGAATTTATTAAGTGAGTACTCTGAGTACTCTGCTAAGATCTGAGGATAAAGAGGAAGGAAAAGAAGACAATCTCTGGTCTCAAGGAGCTCACAGAAAAATGGGGGAGACAATATGCAAACAATTCTGTAGAAAAATCTGTGTGCAGCATAAATTATACAGGAGATAACACACAGGAGAAAATCAGCAGAGGGAATGTAGGGAATCTGCACAGGTGGGGCTGAGGCATAGACCTAAGGGTCACTCACCCCACCACCACACCACTTTCCCTGTGGCTATGTCTCACTTTTCTTCTTTTCCTCTGTCCCATAGCCTACCACACTCTTTCATTTTCTTCAGTTCCCCAGTTATCCAAGTGCTATGTGGGCTCATTGTGACCAAAGGCCTAGTCTTAACAGCTCTGGTTGTTCTGCTGGACAGGTGAAAGGGTCCAGGTAAGTAGGGATCCTCCATCAGACTTCATTTCAATTTTGGAAGCATGGGCCTTTTCATTACTTCTGAAAAAGCAGCTCCCAGAGTCCCAAGCTCTGAAGGAAAGGTACCCTAGCTTTTCTAAAAGTCTCACTCCTAGTGCCAGACCCTGAGGTGATGCGGTTGAGAATTCCTTGAAAAACCAGTAGTGATAAACAAAAGGGAGGAAATATCATCCTGAATATAAATAATTGTCTCTGACATTGGCCTGGAGCCCATGAGCTCCAGGCCATGGGGAAGTCTTGCTACAGACACACTGAGCTTGCCTTGCACATGAGAGGGAAGGATATAGGGTAATGGGAAAGTGAAAATGGTGACTTGTTCACTTTTGTTTTGTTTTGTTCTGCCATTGGTTTGGCTGGAGTATCTCCCCAAACCTCAGTCCTGGCTGGATTTGGGTCAGGCTTGGAGAAAAAAAAGGAATAATTGCAGCCTGAAGGACAATGGGGAAAGATTTCACTTCTTTCCTCAGGGAAAGGGAGGAGCCAATCTGAGCTTTCTCAGGATCAAAATAACCTGAAATGAAATGAATTAGTTGCATTGTACATCTCAACTTGATGCATGTTCCTGCCGTACTGAACCTGGTCCAGGCCAGAAGCAATATGGGGATTACCCTATAAGGACAGGGAATCCAGCCACCATCCCCATACTGATTCCCTGCCCAGATTCTTGAAGCCCTTTGCCTGCTTTTTTAGCTCTGAGTGGACCTCAGAGCTTACCTCTTTTTTTCTCTTATAATGAGAACCACCCCATGTCTATTCCTGGCATTCTTGTTGCTCTGTAGATGGGTCAGTCTGTTTCTCTGAGGCCTTAGAGTGGCTCCTCATTGCATTTGAAATGAAGTTCAAACTCCTGATCCTCAAGACCTTTCATAGTGTAGTCCATTCTTCTTTCTCACTATTTCCCTGCAGAGACTCTCCCCTATGGCCAGGTTGCGCTTTTCACCCTTTCTAGAATGCCATACGAAACTTGAGTATAAATGGGGGCCACTAACTTGTACATTAGGGTCCCCCGAGCTATGTTTGATTTATAAAAACCATTTATTAATATTATATGCGTTATACTGTATATTTATTTATTTTGTACCTATTTCCCACTTATGTCTTAATCTGGTTCAGGCTGCACTCGGTAATATTGTGGGTGGTGTTTAGACACATCTGTTCCAGAAAAGGGTCACTTTCCCCTCTCCGCCTTGCTCCTTCTTATTCTGCCTATTTTTAATCTCCTGTTGCCTGGGCTCCTATGTAGGTTCTATTTTTCCTTTAGAACCTTTTAGAAATCCTAACTCCTTGAAGACTTATGTGATCCCCCAACAAGATTTGAGGCCCTTCTTCTTGGAAACCCATGACATTCTATTTCTTTTTTCACAATATTATCACTTCCCCACTTGTCCTCTCCTCGTGTGGGCTCTTATAGGCCAGGGGATCTCAACCTGGGGTATGTGATTTTTCTATAAATATTTTGAAAAGTAGTTCTAATATAGTTGTTTTTGAGGCAGCTAGGTGACACAGTTGAGAAAGCACTGGACTTGGAATCAGGAGATTCCTCTTCCTGACTTCAAATCTACCCTCAGGCACTTACTACTTGTGGGACCCTGGGCAAATCACTTAACCCTGTTTGCCTCAGTTCCTCTCCTGGAAAATAAACTGGTGAAGTAAATGGCAACCCACTCTGTATCTTTAGTTTATCTTTACCTGTATATTTACCAAATGGGGTAACAAAGAGTTGGAAATGTGACTGAAAATGACTGAACATTTGTTCTACGTCTCTGAGGGACAATCTTACCACAAATTGCTCCCATTTCAGGCAGTATGCAGATTTGAGACACTGAACAAGTGACCCTGTGCACAATTGGTTAGTTTGGGTCATGGAAATTCAACCTACAGGACAGCAGTGTTAGAAACACGATTGGCACAGAGATTTAGGTTTCAAGGGCAATTTATTATTATTGAGGAATCCAAAGGAGTTGGGCTTATGCTCCCCACTGGGAGCTGGCTTTGCTCTTCTTTGGGAAGAGGAAATTAGGAATACAGAAGCAAGATCAGCTTTATTCTGCAGCATCAGCACAGTACCACCTTTCAGAGAATGGATTAGCCCACACCCTTCCTGAGTACACTCTTCCTGGTATACCTCCTTGTATGTTCCCCCTTGATATGTGTTAGCATGTCCTTCCTCCTTCTTCATGCGTCCCATGCTCAAAAATGGTGGAAAACTCCTCCCTATAAGTGTGTAAGGTAATATTCAGTTAGCCAATTAAGCACGTGTAATAGCAATTTGACCCAGTTCTCTCTTCAACCCTGTTATCTGGCTGGTTTAAACCAGTTTCCCCATATCCTGGATTTGTAGTTTTCATAAAACCAACACTTATTTTCTGATTGGCTGGGCCCACCTGCCATAGTTAATTTTTACTACCTCTTTGTTCAAGCTGACACAATTATTCTGTGGAAACCAAATTTTTTCTATCTTTTACTAATCTCTCACAGCAGGCTGTATTGAGTCAATGATATCACTAAGGAGTTAAGCCAGAAGAAGCATCCATGGTGCCTCTCAGTGTCTGCTATTCACCTGCCTAGTATCTCTTGTCCCATATAGATGAACATGACTAGGGCCCAGAGGCACTGGGTTCCCACTTGGTGGGGCTTAAGAAGACTAAAGATCCTAACACCTTGTCCCAATATGAGTTTTTATCACCATTAAGGGCAATGGAGGGTGTGACTGTTTTTCAGACTATAGGTCATTCACCTATAATTGGTAGTGAATAGTGGATACCAGCCCATATCCACCAATCATTCCATGGATGTGGCCTGTTCTCAGTTCTAATCAACCTTCCCTCCGGGACCCATTGAGTCAGGAACAGAAACATGCAATATGGGTCCCATATTGCATGAGGGGGGAGTTGATGGAGGCAGCAATGTTAAAACAATTGTATTGTTAGCAACACTTGTGTCAGCAAGTTACTAGACAATGAGGAACCCATCATGCCCAAGATAAATAAATTTTAGTCAATGAATGCATTACCCAGACTGGATGTTGGCCACTAAATCACAGAAGGGACTTTCCCTAAGTGGATGCCTGCGCAGTAATAGCACAGACTGTCCTTTAGGTGAACTTATGATGTAGAGAGGCTGATTATAATATCATTATCATACGTTAATGTCCCCCAGTGGCCCTTTCTGTATGTACTAAGGGTAGCCTCATGTGCAATTCTACTTTGCCTTTGTATATGGTTTTGTAACCAGGGGATTGTGCTTTGAGTGGGATAAGTGAAGACCTCTCATAAGAAAAAGAGACAAATTAAATAAGTGGGAAATAAGTGGGATAGTAAGGCCTCTCATGAAGTTTAAAATTCAGCTTTCTACTTAAGTGTTTTCCTCAAGACAAGTAAGTGACCATGGGAAGACAAGTCAGTAACCATGAGATCCTCTAAGAATAAGAATAGGATACAGGATGCTTATTTACCTAAGGGTGAGGGGCCCTGAAGAAAAAAGGATAGATGCAAACATCTGGCCAAAAGGCCAGATGTGAGAAATGTTTGGGAAAGACCATGAAGATGTAAGAATGGTGGGAGAATAGGCTCATCATCCATTACAGATGTAAGAATGGTGGGAAGGTTAATAAAATCCTTTCTACTTTCTACCTGAGATGCCTCTGACTTTAATTGGACAACTGTCCCACACATGCTTGAACCAGATCCAGGACCCTTGAATCAGACCCAGGATATTTTTTTTTTCTTTTTTTTAATTTATTTAACATATTTAGTTTTCAGCATTGATTTTCACAAGACTTTGAATTACAAATTTTCTTCCCATTTCTACCCTCCCCCCACTCCAAGATGGCATATATTCTGGTTGCCCTGTTCCCCAGTCAGCCCTCCCCTCTGTCACCCCACTCCCCTCCCATCCCCTTTTCCCTTCCTTTCTTGTAGGGCAAGATAAATTTCTACACCCCATTGCCTGTGTATCTTATTTTCTAGTTGCATGTAAAAACATTTTTTTTTTGTTTTTGAACATCTGTTTTTAAAACTTTGAATTCCAAATTCTCTCCCCTCTTCCCTTCCCACCCACCCTCCCTAAGAAGTCAAGCAATTCAACATAGGCCACATGTGTATCATTATGTATAACCCTTCCACAATACTCATGTTGTGAAAGACGAACTACATTTTGCTCCTTTCCAACCCATTCCCCTTTATTAAAATTTCTCCCTTGACCCTGTCCCCTTTCAAAAGTGTTTGTTTTTGACTACCTCCACCCCCATCAGCCCTCCCCTCCATCATCCCCCCCATTTTTTTTAATCTTCTTCCCTCTTCTTTCCTGTGGGGTAAGATTCCCAATTGGGTATGTATGGTATTCCCTCCTTAGGCCAAATCTGATGAGAGTAATGTTCACTCATTCCCCCCTCACCTGCCCTCTCCCCTCCTCCCACAGAACTGCTTCCTTTTACCACCTTTATGTGAGATAATCCACCCCATTCTATCTTTCCTTATCTCCCTCTCTAAGTATGTTCCTCTCTCATCCCTTAATTTGATTTTATTTCTTTTAGATATCTTCCCTTCATCTTCAACTCACCCTGTGTCTGCTCTCTCTCTCTCCATATATATATATGTATATATATATATGTATATATATACATATACACACACATATATATATGCACACACATATATACATACACATAAACTCGTGAATCATACTTGTCATCTTTCCGTGTAGGAGTGTCAACAAAACAGTTCACCTTTAGTAAATCCCTTGCAATTTCTTTTTCTTGTTCTTTTTCTTGATCACCTTTTCGTGCTTCTCTTGAGTCTTGTGTTTGAAAGTCAAATTTTCTATTCAGTTCTGGTCTTTTCACTGAGAAAGCTTGAAAGTCCTCTATTTTATTGAAAATCCATATTTTGCCTTGGAGCATGATACTCAGTTTTGCTGGGTAGGTGATTCTAGGTTTTAATCCTAGCTCCATTGACCTCCGGAATATCGTATTCCAAGCCCTTCGATCTCTTAATGTAGAGGCTGCCAGATTTTGGGTTATTCTGATTGGGTTTCCACAGTACTCAAATTGTTTCTTTCTGGCTGCTTGCAGTATTTTCTCCTTGGTCTGGGAGCTCTGGAATTTGGCGACAATATTCCTGGGAGATTTCTTTTTGGGATCTATTTGAGGAGGCGATCTATGGATTCTTTCAATTTCTATTTTGCTCTGTGGCTCTAGAATATCAGGGCAGTTCTCCTTGATAATTTCTTGAAAGATGGTATCTAGGCTCTTTTTTTGATCATGGCTTTCAGGTAGTCCAATAATTTTTAAATTATCTCTCCTGGATCTATTTTCCAGGTCAGTGGTTTTTCCAAGGAGATATTTCACATTGTCTTCTATTTTTTCATTCCTTTGGTTCTGTTTTATAATATCTTGATTTCTCATCAAGTCACTAGCTTCCACTTGTTCCAATCTAATTTTTAAAGTAGTATTGTCTTCAGTGGTCTTTTGGACCTCCTTTTCCATTTGGCTAATTCTGCCTTTCAAGGCATTCTTCTCCTCATTGGCTTTTTGGAGCTCTTTTGCCATTTGAGTTAGTCTGTTTTTAAGGTGTTGTTTTCTTCAGTGTATTTTTCAGTATTTTTTGGGGCCTCCTTTAGCAAGTCATTGATTTGCTTTTCATGGTTTTCTCGCATCCTTCTCATTTCTCTTCCCAATTTTTCCTCTACTTCTCTAACTTGCTTTTCCAAATCCTTTTTGAGTTCTTCTATGGCCTAGGGCCAGTTCATGTTTTTCTTGGAGGCTTTTGTTGTAGGCTCTATTACTTTGTTGTCTTCTTTAGGCTGTATGTTTTGGTCTTCTTTGTCACCAAAGAAAGAATCCAAAGTCTGAGACTGAATCTGGGTGCGTTTTCACTGCCTGGCCATATTCCCAACCCACTAACTTGACCCTTGAATTTTTCAGTGGGGTATGACTGCTTGTAGACTAACGAGTTCTATGTTCCACGTTTGGGGGGGAGGTGCCAGCTCTGTCAGACCTGCACTACTCCTTCCCCAAGAACCCCCAGTCCAGACTGGGCTTAGATCTTCAGCAGGCTGTGCACCCCTGCTCTGATCCGCCACTTAATTCCTCCCACCAGGTGGGCCTGGAGCCGTAAGTAACAACAGCTGTAGCTGCCCCACCTCCGCTGCCCCCGGGGCTGGAAGCCGAACCGTGAACTCCTTCCACTCCCGCAGCTTTTCCCACTAACCTTCTCCGCAGTCTTTGGTGTTTGTGGGTCGAGGGGTCTGGTAACTGCCGCAGCTCACATATTCAGGGTGCTAGGGCCCCCTCCGCCCAGCTTCTGGTCTGGATGGTCCACGCCGCTCAGGCTGGGCTCTGCTCCACTTCGTTCCCAGCTCCCAGCTCCCAGCTCCCAGCTCCGTGTGGAATAGACCTCACCCAGAGACCATCCGGGCTGTCCTGGGCTGGAGCCCTGCTTCCCTCTGCTGTTCTGTGGGTTCTGCCCAGAACTCTCTTTTACAATCTAGGAACCAGTTAACTACAATCAAGCATCTGAAAAAAAAAATGTTGCTTTAAATGGACATTGGAAATATGTAACTGGAATTTAAAGCTACTTTGTATAAAAATTGTGCAATTAATTGCTGGAATTAAATCAGAAACATTGTAAGTTTTGTTAAGAATGGTTCGTGGATTATTTTGTTAATGCCATCAAAGAGACATGGCATGACTAAAAGTTTATGATGGTATATGTACTGGGATACAAGGAATTTAATGTTAATCAACATTGTTAATAATGATTGCATTACTCTGTATGGTTCATGTTTAAGTTTTCTTGGTTATCTAATGTGTAAATGCAAAACATGTGACATGCAAGTTTCCCCCTCTATTGTGAACCATCTAAGTGGTTTGGTCTGTACTTAATGTAATTGTGCAGTTCGTGAATTATGAGAAAAACTTTATTGTAGTTTTATTGTAATTGTTTAAACTCAGCCCTGTGTTACTGGGATACTGAACCATTTATTGTATTTGTTTGAACTTAGCCCTGTGTGGCTGTGACCTATGTTGTGCTGTTTTCCTCTCAATTATCAAATCATATGTGTTCTGGGAGCTCCTGTCAGATCTGACTACTTCTACAGCTGCCAACTTGTGGATATGGACTCCTTGATCCTTCTGTCACATCTGCCCCTGATCCCAAGTGGACACCTGAGCCCATAGGACACCTTGCCCTCCAGTTTCAAAGGAGCCTGAAGGGGACAGCATCAGACGCAGGCAACCTCCCCAAGAGCCCAGACCAGGACCTGAACGAAGAACTGCTCTTTCCCTTTCTGAGTCCGTTGCGTTCCCAAGACTGTTTACTTGTACCTTTAGTGTCTTTAGCTTATTTTACTTAGGTGCTCTAGTTTCCCCATGGTGCTCCCTACTGATACCCCTTGCAACTTGCTCCCCCTGCTTGTTTACAAGTAGTTTATAATTACTGTGCATCTCTGGGGACATCCAACCACAGAAAGAAAAAAAAAACCTGAATCCACCCAGATAAGGATTTTTAGAAACTTTACCCCTGAGGAAGATAGAGGTTTTTCCATACCTTAATTGGTCTTCAGGCGAAACTTTCAGTTTGCCTTTGACCAAAAGGAGGAAATGTGGAAAATATTATACTATTTTATATCATTTCTAATTCCAACTAGACTCAGAGCCTGAATTAACAAGTGAAGATCCAGGACCTGGGCTTCTTTGTTCTCTCTCAAAGTTTGCTCAGGAAATACCCTTACCACTGTCAACAAGGCCAGATACCTGTTAGCCATTAAGGGATGAGACCCTTAGATAACCCCAAGAGAGATTGCCTTGCTTAATATTCTACAGGTATATACTATGTTATGGAATGTAATGAGACACAGAGATGCTGGGCTGTAGTTGACTTTTGTCAACATCCTTTACAACTCTATTCAATTAAGGAAAATCCTCTTCTTGTATCATGGTTAAACATACATGGGGGTCATAAAAGATGAGGTAATACAGACTTGCTAGCTCTGCTAAAATAACGTATATAAGTTTTCTCATTGCTTTGTTCAGGCAGTCAGAGTTTACGCTCTGACTCCTTGTACGTACAAGTAAGCTAGCTTTGCTATGCTTTAAGGGAAAATAATAAACAACATGGATTTTTCTATCACCTACTCTGTTGTTTCCTTCAACCAAATTTTCAGGTTTAACAAAAGTTACCTTGGTCTTTTCTTAAAGACAATAATCCTGCCATGAAAAGTGTGCCAGGAGCAGCCTCCTGTTGCATTGCTTTTGAATCTGGGAACTATGGTGTTTTAGAAAGATCATTGTCCTGGGAGATGAGAGACATTAGTTTTAGCCCCAGATGTGCTTCTAATTGGATTGGAAATGTTGCTTGGCTCCTCTGAACCTTTGTTCCTTATCTTTCAAATGAGGGAGCTGAACTAGATTAGTCACTTTCCGTTCGTAGGCTGTATGTAGAACCAAGCAATTATTGCAATAGATCCATCTCAATAAAGAATTCAGAGAAAAAAATAAAATACAGAAACCTCTTAGATTGAATCAGTACTATGTCTCCAACACATATAGCTCTTGTATCAGACATGGCCTGCTAATAGGAGTGAGGTCAGGATAGCATTTTGGGCAACTTTGCCTTTTGTGGCTAATTGTACTCCCTCCCCTCCTCCACTAAGAAATGATTGACGCTGGAAGTAGTATCAGGAATTCTTCCCAATGTAGCTATTAACTCCTGTTATAAGCATTTATGTTAGGTTAGCTCAAAACTTTGAAAAGAAAGTCAAGTGATTCCTTCCTCACTCTTCTCAGAAGGTAATCTCACCATAGACTTCTCCCATTTCTGGTAGTGGTCAGATCTGAGATACAGAATAAGTCACCCTTGACACAATCAATTACTTTATGTTCCTTTAAATTAATCCACAAGACCACAGGATGTATTAACCCAACGACAGCGTTGTGAAGTTAGGCTAGCTCTGGTATTCGTGGACACTCGTATCTGCAGCTATTCAGGTCCCTGGTCTCTCTTGTCTCACGAAGATCACATGGCCAGGACTGGACTTTCTTTCTTCTCTGACATAGGACAGAACATGGCTAAGGATCATACTACCTCTCCTTCCCTTAGATTTTTATCATCTTTAAGAGCAATGGATGTTCTGCTCCCTGAGCTCACTCTCAAACCTAGAGATCTCTGTGAGCAGGTCAGATTCCAAAGGTCAGGAGACTGCACATGCAGAGGGGTAGCTCTCAACATTTTGTCAGGAATTTATTCAGGAAAAGCTCTAAAAATGTATGGGTTATCAAATGGGATCATACTGAGAATATTCTCCCAACTGAACTCTTAAACCAGTTGTTCTTGAAATGTTTGGTTTCAGGATTCAAATAGTCTTAAAAATCACTGAGAATGCCAATATGCTTTTGTATATGATGTGTATCTATTGATACCATATGAAAAATTAATTGAATCAACTATTCATTGTCAATTAAAATAACAATGAACCTGTTACATATTTATAAAATGTTCAAAGTTAAAAAGTTATTTTTTAAAAATATCAGTGAGAAGAGTTCTTGTTTTATGTAACTGTGGAAACCTCTTCACTCTCTGGCTTAATAGGACAAAGCCAGATTCTCATATCTGCTCCCATTTGATCTGTTGCAATCTGTTGTTTTAGCTGAAGTATATATAAAAAATCTGGACTCACACTGCTAGGTAGTTGGAAAAGAGAGGTATTTTTAAAGAGCCAAAGAGAGACTCATTACAATTATGCAAATAGTCATGACCTATGAAGAACCCCTAAATGAGGATTGGAGACTGAGAGGTACCTGGTGGTGCAGTGAAGAGTGTTCAGGAGAAAGAGTCAGAGCTGGCTTCAAATCCAGCCTCAAATACTTAGTTGTGTAACCCTGGGAAAGTCACTTCCCCTCTTTTTGCTTCAGTTTTCTCAACAGTAAAATGAGGAACAACAACCTGAGTTATTGTGTGGATCAATGAGATAATATTTGCAAAAACCACTTAGCATATTGCCTGGCACATAGTAGGCACCATATAATGCTATTTCCTCTGTACCCTCTTCAAGAGGTTATTAGACTAGTGAGAACCCTTGGATTAAATGGTGTCTAATGGATTTATGGATTTATGCTCTATAGGTCTTGACATAGCTTACATGGATGGCAATCCTAGATATATCCCTCCCTCTCCACCAGCAGAATAATGGACAATAATTTCTGATTAGACCACAGAACTCTCTGTCCAACAGTGCCTGCCCTCCATTCTCCTAACTCCCTGTTTTAACAATCTGGCTAGCAGCTGTTGTGGGGGTGAAAGACCAACACAAGCCCAACAACAAGAATGCTACCAAAGCCCAGCTTCTTTTGATCTGCTTCAGTAAGGAAAGGAATGTAATGGGGTTAACAAGTTTACTTTAATTCAGCATACAAATACCACTCAGTTAGTTCAGGGGAAAAAGCCAGCTCCCTGAACTTCAGAGCAAATACAAACAAATTACAAACATCGACAGACAGACCCAATACAGATTCATAGTTACCAACATCTAGGTTCAGCCTGGGAACTCCTAACAAGGACTGGCCCAGAGTCATGCACCACACCATGGCTATGGGTAAGAGCTACAAAAAAGAGAAAGGCAACCCCTGGTTGTATATCTTTTTCAGGGTCAAGGGTGAATCACACATGCGACTCACCCACGTGACCTGAAATCATCATAAAGAGCGGACTTAAACCCATGTGGTGTAAAAGCCTCTGATGTCCCAAACATACCACTCAAACCCATGTAAACTAGGCTCTACCCTGCGGCAAGGAGGTCACCAAGGTGTCCCAATCAAATCAAGGAAACAAAGGCCAAACTCTTTAAGGGCACTTGGTTGAACTGAGTGCTAAGAGCCCATTTTGATGGCCAACACACTCCTTTAACCCTAATCACTTTCCTGGGGAAGGAGAAAGGACAGAGAATGCTGGGTGGCATGGACTTAGTGTGATGAGGAAGAGGAGGAAGATTCTCTTTGTGAACCACTGATTCCTCTTGGCCATAGGGAAAGGACAAGGGAAGTGGCAGTGAGAAGATGACATTCTCCTCTCCCGGATGTTCTGCCTAAACAGACTCCCATGTCCCCAGCAGCCACCATCCATCTGAAGTTATCCTCTCAGATTAGACACCTCCATTTCCATTTGCCTGAATCCTGATGAAGTGCTAGGCCCAGTTCTCCTTACCTTCACCCTCTCCCCCATGCCCAGGCTCTTTGGATCCCTAAACATGGGACAGCTGTATTTGATATCAGGAAGCCTATGGTGTAACATAAGCTCCATTCGTGGTTTTAAGGACCAAAACTCTTCTTGAGGAGGCTCCCTAGGTCCTCCTGGGGGTCAGAGCCCTGACCAATGGAATCCCTCAGACATAAGTGCTCTCACCTCCCTTGTATGAGGTCAGCACTTCTGCTCCTTCCACTCCTCCCACTTCCCCAACCATAGTTTCCCCTCCTCTCTCTAGCTTCTTCTTTCCTCTCAGAGGCTCAGAATCAGGCAGTGGAGAATCAGCCCCAACACCTTCCTGCCATCCATGAGCCCAGGTTCAGCATGAAGAGATCACCTCCAATGTCCCGTGTTTCTGGACCCATGGATGCATGATGGCCCAAGCAGCCCCACTACTATTGCTGCTGCCTTTTCTATTAATGGGTATTTGGGGGAGCGGTGGAGGTTAGGGAAGGTTGGAGTTGGTGACTGACAGGGAGCAGAGAAGAGAGAGGAGAGTGACAGAAGGGAGGGAGTACAATGTTGTGTGGCTAGGAGGGCCTGAGGAGGGATAGGAGTAGTGGTGTGCTGGAGCCAGCTCACTCTGGCTTGGAAGAGCCGGCTGTCAAATTTTCAGCGAGAGCATTTCCACCTTGAAAATTGGCAAAGACTGCATACAAATGAAGAGTTGATTTATTGTTTTATATTGACTTGGCTTAAAAAAGTAATGGTGAGGATGTTAATAATGCATATTAAATTTTAAAACATATCATACCCATGTATGTACATGGGTGTGTGTGTGTGTGTGTGCACGCATGTATGTGTGTGTGTGTGTATGTATGTATGTACATATATAGTGAGAGAAGGAAAGACAGAGGAGGGGGAGGGAAGAAGAGGAAGAGGGACAGAGGGAGAGAAAGAGAAAGATTGAGAGAACTGCTTGTTCATTGTTTACTAGCACACCACTGATTAGGTGGCTCCCCTGTGTGAGGAGCTGGCTCTATGAGGCATATTTTCTTAGAAGAAGAGGCTGCTTGAGGACACCAGCACCCTTACCTTGTTCATATTCTTCAGTCAATGGAGGGAGGGGAGTCAAGGGAGGCCCAGCTGGGCTCCCCCTGACCTGATAATCTCTTTTTCAGGTTCACAGGGACAAGTGACCCAAGTGAAGTACCAGGAGGGGCAGACACTCAGAGTGAGTTATAGCTATGATCCCCAGAGAGGCGAGGGGAGGTGGAAAACCTGGTGTAAAGTGAGAGAGAATGGAAAAGGGTGTGATAGATTAATTACCGTGAACTCAGTCTACACTGGGCAACTTAGTGACCGACGAGTCTCCCTGAAGGATGACACCCACACTGGTACCATCACCATCTCCATGTCTAACCTTGAGGTGAAGGACTCAGGAATCTACCTGTGTGGATTCTATGACTCTGTCAACCAGGTAATTTATGTTATCGAGACAATCAGCTTAGAGGTTTCTCCAGGTAAGTCCCTGCCAACCCAATCCCCTTCCTTTCAAGCAGAGATTATTAGGTACCTAGTGTGGACATGACCCAGGGCTAGGATGTGACCTTAGGCCTCCCCGGGGTCTCTAGGGAGACACTGCTCAGCCTCTTTCAGTCCTCCAGCTTCCTGCCCCTCCCCTTTCCCACCCCCTCTTCACTTCTTTCCACACCATGGTTTTGATGTTAGTTCTTTTCATCCCTGGGGAAGGTGAGGCATTTTCTTCTCTGGTCTCATTTCCATGCAGGGCAGATGTTTGTCCTGGAGCTTCTACTTCTTGAGTATCATGAGTCACACGCAGACTCATTCAAACCAATGCACCTGCAGCTTACACAAGCATAGACACACACAGGGTCCTCCCAACATACACACAGACACAGAATTGTGCCTCACTGATTTGGGATGCCTGAATCTCTGGCCCCAGGAGAGGGGGTGGGGGAGTTTCCGCCAGTGGTATTGTTGAAGCAGGTCCTGGCAGGTTCTAATGAAAGAGCATAGACACAGAGTCATCTTAGCTATCAAACTGTCTTATATTGTGACCCTGAGAGGTCATTTCACCTCTCTTAGGCTTATTTCCTCATTTGTAAAATGGAGGTGGGGAGGGAAGGGTACAATGGTAGCAATGATGCTCTGCATCTGAGAATTATTAAGATTGCCTTCATTTCTGACAAGAACCACACCCCACCCCTGGGGATAGAGGAAGCATCCCTTAGGAATATCCTGGGTCAGGCTGTCAGAGGGCCTAGGGGTGGCAGAGGAGTCTGATGGTGACATTAGCAGTAGAAACTATAGGCTGGAGTACTTGACAATACATAAGTAATGAGATATCATTTATTATAATATATTAGCCCTCAGCATGCCTGCATATGATGCCTAATGTAGTTTCAAGGCCCAGCACCTCACTTGGGACCAGCAGCCTAGTGTTCTGGCCCCTCCAGGGAAGAGCAAGCAGGTGTGTTTGTTGGGTCAAGGACCAAACGTTTCATTCCTCTGTTCTTTTTTCAGCCACAACATTGAAGACCACCAAGCTTTCTCGACCTACCACTGAGACACCTCTCAGCACCTCTGCCACCCCCTTGGCCACCAGCAGGTAAAACTCCTTCATGGAAATCCAGTGTGTTCCAAGAGCTCCCAGTCTCAGCACTTAATGTGGGGCTCACTTGTGTTCTCCAGACTCTTAGTCCAAAGTGACCTCTTTCCAACCTTCCCTTCTGGATGGAAGAATAAAAGGGCAAACATGGTGGGCAAAGATGATGGTTTCCTTGGGCCTAGTGGGATTGTTCTTACAAGCTTCCCCCTTTTTGTTCATTTCCAAGTTGAAGATGGCTTGAAATCTGATTTCTTTTCTGCCTAGCCCAGCATTTTTCAGTTCTGAACCCACGCTGACTTGTGTCATATGCTAAACCAGGCTTGGAGAACATTTTCACTTGGGAAGGTCGCATTAATATTTTGGTATAATAAAAGAAATATCAGAGGAACAAAAATGCAATTATGAAAATAAAAAGATTTCTGCTGCAAAATTCATAATTAGTCAAAGGGTTGCTGTTACAGACCTAGAAGGTCACAGGTTCCTCATCCCTGCACTGAGCCCTTCCCCTCCTGCACCACTACATTTTGGACAGTGGCTACTTTTATCTTAATTCTTCATCTCCAGATAAACCAGACAAATCCCAAAATTCTTCCCTGTTAGACAACTCTCTCTTCTTGGTAAGCTGGGCAGTATTCCCTCATGGCTGATGGGCAGAGGTCTGGCTATGTCACCCCAGAACCTCTAGTGACTCCCTATTGCTTTCAGGTTATAATGCAAACTCCTGGCTTCCATCTGAAATTCTTCAGACTCTGGCTCCAGCCAACTTTTCTAGATTTCTAGAACCTTCCTATGTTCCATACCCTCCATGTTCCAGCCATTCTTCCTTGCTTTTCTTCACACACCACATGCCAGCTCTCATCTCCATGACTCTGTCCCCTGCCTCCAATGCAATCCCTCCTCACCTCCACCTTTAGTTGTCTGCAGTTTCCTTCAAGGCTCAACTCAAGCACCTCTTTATACAAGAGACTTTCTTCATTCCCCTTAATTACCAGTGACTTCCCAAAATATTCCTTTGTATTTATCTGGTTAGAATGTTGTATCCACTGCTGGTGTTGTCATTCACCCAGAACACCAGAAGCTACTTGCATGATGAGATCACTTCCTTTCTGTCCTCTCTCCCCCCATCTAGGGCAGTTCCTGGCTCTGGGCAGGCTCTTAATTCACAAATGCTCCTGGATTCATTCAGAGAGCTCAGTCCTGCTTTGAGCCCCTGGACAAGAGAAAAAGAAACAAAAATCAAATCTTCCTACATCCTGAAGTCACAAAGTGAAGAGAAGTGATGAGCAGGATTCCTACTGAAGAATGTTTGGTTTTTACTATCTCTTCCCTTCCCCCTACTTGGTGTCTCACATCAAATGCCCTCCTTATTCTTTTATTCTCTGAAGCCTCCAGCCTGTTGGTGTTCCCTTGGAGAGCCAGTGAAGCCTCCTCTTCTTCACCCTCAAGCCATTAATCCTTTACAATGGACACACTGTGTACCAAATGTAAACAGTAAATGAAGAGGATTCCATCAGTAAGTCAGCCAATAAGTTAGCTAGAATTTATTAAGTGAGTACTCTGAGTACTCTGCTAAGATCTGAGGATAAAGAGGAAGGAAAAGAAGACAATCTCTGGTCTCAAGGAGCTCACAGAAAAATGGGGGAGACAATATGCAAACAATTCTGTAGAACAATCTACGTGGAGGATAAAGTATACAGGAGATAACACACACAGGAGGTAATCAGCAGAGAGAGAGTATAGGCAACCTCCAAAAGTGAGGCTGAGGCCCAGACCTAAGGGTCACTCACCCCACCACCACACCACTTTCCCTGTGGCTGTATCTCACTTTTCTTCTTTTCCTTTCTCCCATAGCCCACCACACTCTTCCATTTTCTCCAGTTCCCCAGTTATCCAAGTGTTATGTGGGCTCATTGTGACCAAAGGCCTAGTCTTCACAGCTCTGGTTATTCTGCTGGGCAGGTGCAGGGGCCCAGGTAAGTGGAGACCCTGGATCTGACTTCATTTCAATTCTGGAAGCATGGGCCTTTTCGTACCCCAGACAGAAGCAGCTCCCTAAGCCCCAAGCTCTGAAGGAAAGATGCCTGGACATTTCTAAGAGTCTCATTCTTAGGGCTAGACCCGGAGGTGGTATGGTTGAGAATTCCTTGAAAAAGCCAACAGTGAAAAACAAAGGGGAGGAAATGTCAACCTGAATAGAAGTGGCTGTTTCTGGCATTGGCCTGGAGGTGGTCAACTGGAGGTCATGGGGATGTCTAGTAAGAGAGCCACACTGCTTGTGTTCCAAATGAGAGGGAAGGATGTGGGGTAAGGAGAAAGTGACAATGGTGGCTTGTTTGGTTTTTTTTTTCTGCCATTGATTCTGCTCCTAGGGCTGGGTCTCTATCAAGACCTCAGGCTTGGGTGGATTTGAGTCAGACTTAGAGGAAAAAAAGTAAGAATTTCAGACTAAAGGAGAAGGGGAAAGATTTGTTAACTGAACTTTCTCTTTTTTCTTCAGGGAAAGGAAGGAGCCAATCTGAACTTTCTCAGGATCAAAATGACCTAAAATGAAATGAATTCATTTCAATGTACATCCCAACCTGATGCTTGTTCCTGCCATGCTGAACCTGACCCAGGCTACAGACACTATGGGGATTTCCATATCAGGACAGGGAATCCAGCTGCCACCCCCATGTTGATTCCCTGCCCAGATTCTTGAAACTCTTTGCCTGCCCTTTCTACTCTGAGCAGACCTCAGAGCTCCCCTCTTTTTTTCTCTTGTGATGATAAGCACCCCATGTTTCTTCCTGACATTCTTTTTGTTCTGTATATGTGTCAATCTCTTTCCCTTGAGGCCATCAAATGGCTCCTCATTGCATTTGATATGAAATTCAAATTCCTGGTCCTCAAGAGCTTTCATATTGTGGCCCTCAATTATTGATCCTTTCTCATGATTTCCTTGCAGAGACTCTCCCCTATGGCCACTTTGGGTTCTTCACATTCTCTGGAACATCATATAAAACTCAAGTATAAATGGGGGCCAGTAACCTGTACATAAGGATCCCTGTATGTTACATTTGACTTATAAAAAACACTTATTAATATCATCTGCATTATATTATATATTTATTCATTTTCTTACCTATTTCCCAATTATGTCTCAATCTGGTTCAGGCTGCCCTTGGTAACATTGTGTGCATTGTGCAGCCCACATGTTGTGTTTGGACACATCTGCTCTGGAACAGGGTGTAAGGTTAATGGGGAATAAGATCTTCCCTGCCTGTCAGTAGGACATATGTGGATTCCATTAAGGGAAACTTGCTTGTTTGTAGGAAGGCTTACACACTTTTTCCTAGTTAGGCACTGATTCAGGAGGAGTGTGATGCCTTCTGGCTCTGAGCCTATTAGCTAAAATAGTATATATTCTGAGAGGTTAGCTTTTGCTTTGGGAGATGGCTCATGAGAAAGATGTGATTCCCTGGTTAAGACTCTGGTGGACATATGTTCAGAACTTACTGACTGCTCAGAGGTAAAGGCTCTCTCGATTCAGTAATGGATGTAAAGCTTTGATTCAGGTTGTGGTGCCCTGTCTGTTGGTCTTTACTTCTCTTCTCTGTATTTCCTCTCTCTGTATTTTATGTGATTAAAAGGATTGTTGACCACTGAAACAGCTGTCTTTCCTAGCAGATCTAAGAACCTGTGTCAGCAGCCATCCTGGGTGTGCCAGTGTGGTTGCCGTTACACAGGGTCATGTTCACCTGCCTGCCTTACTCCTTCCTATTCTCCCTGTTTCTAAGGTCCTGCTCACTGAGCTCCTATGTAGGTCCTATTTATCCATTAGAACGTTTTAGAAATCCTAAGTCCTTGAAGACCTGTGTGATCCCCCAACCGGATTTGAGCCCTCTCCCCCGTGTTCTTGGAAACCTACAACAATGTATTTTTCCTTTCCTTTCTGACTTGTACTTTCCTGAGGTGGGTTCTTCTAGAGTGGGGCATTTCAACCTGAGTATGTGACATTTTTCTACAAATGTTTTGGGAAAGAGTTCCAATATAATTGTTTTTCAGGCAGCTAGGTGGATAGAGCACTGGGCCTGGAGTAAGGAAGAATCATCTGCCTGATTTCAAATCTGGCTTCAGACACTTAATAGCTTTGTGACCCTGGGCAAGTCACTTATCAGTTTCTTTATATGTAAAATGAGGTGATGTAGTAAATGGTAGACCACTAATGTGTCTTTACCAAGAAAACCCCAAATGGGGTCACAAAGAGTAGGATATGACTGAAGAACAACTGCACACTATTTCTTCCAGTGGTTTATTTCTTCTTCTTACCAAGAGAGTGAGGTCAGGTGTGGGGAGACAGTAGAAAGCAGACAGGAGGAAGAGGGCACAGATTTTGGTTACTTAAAAAAATTATGATGGAAAGTGCTATCCACAACTAGAGAAGGAAATACAGAGTCTCAATGCAGATCAAAGCATACTATTTGCTCTCTCTCTTTTGTTTTGTCTTGTTTCTTCTTTCTCATGGTTCATTCCATTGGTTCTAATTCTTCTTTACATCATGACTAACGTGAAAATATGTTTAATATGAATGTATATGTAGAGCCTTTATCAGACTGCATGCATTCTTGGGGAGGGGAGGGAGAGAGAGAAAATTTAAAACTCAAAAGCTTGTGGAACTGAATGTTATAAACTAAAAATAAATGAATATATATTTTTTAAAACGTATGTCCTTCCCTGGAATTTTTAAAATTTGAATAAAATAAACAGAATAAGGACTTCTAAGAAAGAGATATCTAACCAGGGAACAGGTGCTCCTCATGTACCTAGAGAGGGGCTTTGAGGATTTAGGAATCTCGGCATGACTTAGTGATCTCCTATTTGGTCAAGTTATCATGCCTGAATTGGGTAATGTTATGAAACTTGTCTTTTGATAAAAATTGGGGAAGATTTAAGACAAGTCACAAATAAACACAGAATTGTGGATCTCTTACATCTGTTGAGTAAGCAGAATCTATTAACTTAGAAAACAGTAGTAGTCTTAGCACCCAGGTGCGCGCACACACACACACACACACATGCACACATGCATGCACGTACATACTTATGGATTCATTTATTTCTTCAGTCTCTTGCTACGCAGCAGAAATGCTCCCTCAGGGTAACCAGACTGGTAGTTCCTGAGCACTGAGGTCTGTGGTACAAGGGCATTCACAAGATATCTTCCATTGAATCCCGACTGAGAAAATGTCCCATCTTTGGGGTATTTCCTCAAGGTTTTTTCCCTTTTTCTCCCAAAGGAGAAGTGTCTATATTATACAGATTTTTGAGGGCATTTGGGGGTTAACATAAGAGATGATAAAGAAGAGACTATCCCACTGTAAGTTAATGGAGATAAAAAATAAATAGGATGGGACTCATTACAACTATGCAAAAAGTTATGACCTATGAAGGACCCCTAAATGAGGACTGGAGACTGAGAGGTATCTGGTGGTGTAGTGAAGAGAGTTCTGGGGAAGGAGTCAGAGCTGGCTTCAAATCCAGCCTTAGATACTTAATTGTGTGACCCTGGGGAAGTCACTTCCCCTCTTTTCGCCTGTTTCCTCAACAGAAAATTGAGGTACAATAACCTGAGTTATTGTGCGGATCAATGAGATAATATTTGCAAATCTCACTTAACATAGTGCCTGGCACATAGTAGGCATCATTTAATGCTATTTCCTCTGTACCCTCTTCAACAAGTCCTTGGACTAGTGAGAACCCTTGGATTAAATGGTGTCTAAGGTTTCCCTAGGCTATGGATTTCTGCTCTATAGGCCTTGAGATCACTTACATGGATGGCAATCCTAGATATACCCCTCCCTCTCCCCCAGCAGAATAATGGACAATAATTTCTGATTAGACCACAGAAGTCTCTGTCTAGCAGTCTCTGCTCCCCATTCTCCCAGCTCCCTTAACCCAAATAACTTCCCTGGGAAGGACAAAGGACAGAGAAAGCTGGGTGGCATGGACTTAGTGTGATGAGGAAGAGGAGGAAGATTCTCTTTGTGAACCACTGATTCCTCTTGGCCATAGGGAAAGGACAAGGGAAGTGGCAGTGAGAAGATGACATTCTCCTCTCCCGGATGTTCTGCCTAAACAGACTCCCATGTCCCCAGCAGCCACCATCCATCTGAAGTTATCCTCTCAGATTAGACACCTCCATTTCCATTTGCCTGAATCCTGATGAAGTGCTAGGCCCAGTTCTCCTTACCTTCACCCTCTCCCCCATGCCCAGGCTCTTTGGATCCCTAAACATGGGACAGCTGTATTTGATATCAGGAAGCCTATGGTGTAACATAAGCTCCATTCATGGTTTTAAGGACCAAAACTCTTCTTGAGGAGGCTCCCTAGGTCCTCCTGGGGGTCAGAGCCCTGACCAATGGAATCCCTCAGACATAAGTGCTCTCACCTCCCTTGTATGAGGTCAGCACTTCTGCTCCTTCCACTCCTCCCACTTCCCCAACCATAGTTTCCCCTCCTCTCTCTTGCTTCTTCTTTCCTCTCAGAGGCTCAGAATCAGGCAGTGGAGAATCAGGACCAGCACCCTCCTGCCATCCATGAGCCCAGGTTCAGCATGAAGAGATCACCTCCAATGTCCCGTGTTTCTGGACCCATGGATGCATGATGGCCCAAGCAGCCCCACTACTACTGCTGCTGCCTTTTCTATTAATGGGTATTTGGGGGAGCGGTGGAGGTTAGGGAAGGTTGGAGTTGGTGACTGACAGGGAGCAGAGAAGAGAGAGGAGAGTGACAGAAGGGAGGGAGTACAATGTTGTGTGGCTAGGAGGGCATGAGGAGGGCTGGGAGTAGTGGTGTGCTGGAGCCAGCTCACACTGGCTTGGAAGAGCTGGCTGTTAAAATTTCAGTGAAAGCATTTCCACCTTGAAAATTGGCAAAGACTGCATACAAATGAAGAGTTGATTTATTGTTTTATATTGACTTGGCTTAAAAAAAGTGATGGTGAGGATATTAATAATGCATATTAAATTTTAAAATATATCAAACCCATATATATACACACACAGGTATGTGTGTGTGTGTGTGTGTGTGTGTGCATGTGTGTATGTGTGTGGGTGTGTAGGTGTGTACGTGTGTGTGTGTGTGTGTAGGTGTGTACATATATAGTGAGATAAGGAAAGACAGAGGAGGGGGAGGGAAGAAGAGGAAGAGGGACAGAGGGAGGGAAAGAGAAAGATCGAGAGAACTGCTTGTTCATTGTTTACTAGCACACCACTGATCAGGAGGCTCCCCTGTGTGAGCGGCTGGCTCTTTGAGGCATATTTTCTTAGAAGAAGAGGCTACTTGAGGAGACCAGCGCCCTTACCTCTTTCATATTCTTCAGTCAAGAAAGGGAGGGGAGTCAAGAGAGACCCAGCTGGGCTCCCCCTGACCTGATAATCTCTTTTTCAGGTTCACAGGGACAAGTGACCCAAGTGAAGTACCAGGAGGGGCAGACACTCAGAGTGAGTTATAGCTATGATCCCCAGAGAGGCGAGGGGAGGTGGAAAACCTGGTGTAAAGTGAGAGAGAATGGAAAAGGGTGTGATAAGTTAATTACCGTGAACTCATTCTACACTTGGCAACTTAGTGACCGACGAGTGTCCCTGAAGGATGATACCCACACTGGTACCATCACCATCTCCATGTCTAACCTCGAGGTGAAGGACTCAGGAATCTACCTGTGTGGATTCTATGACTCTGTCAACCAGGTTATTTATGTTATCGAGACAATCAGCTTAG
Source organism: Trichosurus vulpecula (assembly GCF_011100635.1). Lineage (NCBI taxonomy): Eukaryota > Metazoa > Chordata > Mammalia > Diprotodontia > Phalangeridae > Trichosurus > Trichosurus vulpecula. The sequence goes on from NC_050579.1 coordinate 246,094,964, forward strand.
AGGTTTCTCCAGGTAAGTCCCTGCCAACCCAATCCCCTTCCTTTCGAGCAGAGATTATTAGGTACCTAGTGTGGACATGACCCAGGGCTAGGATGTGACCTTAAGCCTCCCCGGGGTCTCTAGGGAGACACTGCTCAGCCTCTTTCAGTCCTCCAGCTTCCTGCCCCTCCCCTTTCCCACCCCCTCTTCACTTCTTTCCACACCATGGTTTTGATGTTAGTTCTTTTCATCCCTGGGGAAGGTGAGGCATTTTCTTCTTTGGTCTCATTTCCATGCAGGGCAGATGTTTGTCCTGGAGCTTCTACTTCTTGGGTGTCCTGAGTCACACTCACAGTCATTCATAGAAATGCACTTCTGGCTTACACAGGCACAGACACACACAGGTTTCTCCCAACATACACACAGACACAGAATTGTGTCTCATTGATTGAGGATGCCTGAAGCTCTGGCCCCAGGAGCCAAAGGGGAGCAGGTCCACCAGAGGTATTGTTGAAGCAGATCCTGGCAGGGTCTAATGAAAGAGCATAGATACAAAGTCATCTAAGCTATCAAATTGCCTTATATTGTTTCCCTGAGAGGTCATTCCACCTCTCTTAGGCTTAGTTCCTCATTTATAAAATGGGAGGAGGGGAAGGAAGGGTGTGATGTGGGGGAAATACTCTTTGTGAATTACAAATGCTCTGCATCTGAGAATTATTAACATTGCCTTCATTCTGGACAAGAACCACACCCCGCTCCTGGGGATCGAGGAAGCATCCCTTAGGAATATCCTGGGTCAGGCTGTCAGAGGCCCTAGGGGTGGCAGAGGAGTCTGATGGTGACATTAGCAGTAGAAACTATAGGCTAGAGTACTTGACAATACATAAATAATGAGATGTGATTTATTATAATACATTGGCCCGCAGCATGCGTACATATGGTCCCTAGTGCTGTTTCAAGGCCCAACACATCACTGGGGCCAGCAGTCTAGTGTTCTAGACACTGTAGAGAAGGGCAGGGCCAAATGTTTCATTCCTCTGTTCTTTTTTCAGCCCCAATATTGAGGACCACCAAGCATTCTCAGCCTACCACTGAGATACCTCTCAGCACCAAACACCCTCAAACTACCACTGAGATAACTTTCACCACCTCTGCCACCCCCTTGGCCACCAGCAGGTACAACTCTTTTCTGCAAATTCATTGTGTTCCAAGAGCTCCAAACTTCAGCAGTTAATGTGTTTCACTTGTGCTGGCCTAGACTTTCAGTCTAAGGTCACCTCTTTTCAGCATTCCATTCTGGAAGTGAGAACAAACGGGCAATATGGGAGATGAAGGTCCCCTCCTGGGCCTAGTGAAACTGTACTTACTAGCTTCCCCCTTTTTGTTCATTTCCAAGTTTAAGATGGCTTGAAATCTGATTTCTTTTCTGCCTAGCCTGGCATTTTTCAGTCCTGAATCCATACTCCCTTGTGTCATAGGCTAAGCCCTTCCCATCCTGTACCACTACATTTTTGACAGTGGGTATCATTTATCACACTTCCTCATCTCCATATAAACCCAACAGATCCCCAAATTCTTCTTTCTTAAACAAGTCTCTCTTCTTGAAGAACTAGGCATCATTCCTTCATGGCTGATGGCCCTTCCCTCCCTCTCCTCTTAGAGATGAATGAACCAGGTAAAATTGTGAACCAAGGAAAATTTACCTTCCAAAAAAGATCGCTTAGAGCATGCCTGACAAAGAAATATTCTTGTTGCTGCCACTTCCGCTCTCATTCATTTCTCAACTCTTTACTTCTCATGTCTTCACTCAACTGAAACTATTCTCTTCAAGTTTGTCAAGGTTGTCTTAACTGGCCCTTACTTAACACACATCCTTCTGGAAATCTCTGTAGTATCTGACCATGTTGATAACCCCTGCCCCATCCCCCACCTCCCTTTCTCTTGGGTTTTCATGCAACTACTTTCTCAAGTCTCTCAGCCCCTCTCAGCAACTTCTCAGATTCCTCTTCTCAGTTCTCATTCGTTCTGTCCCTTCTGTGGGAATGTTTCTGATCTAATCTGATCCTGCTTTTCCTCCCACTATACTGTCTCTAGGTCAAAGATCCTAAACATGTGATCCATGAATTTGGTATAATTTTTTATTAACTCTATTGCTATACCAATGGCTTTCTTTCTAATCCCCAGTATTTTACACTATGCATTATGTTTTGAGAAAGGGTCCAAAGGCTTTACCAGACTAACAAAGGACTCCAGGACACAAAAAAGTGTTCAGAACCCTTTATCTAGGAGATGCAATGGATAGTTTTAGTGATTGAATTATGTTGTTTGTTCAGATGCCATGTATATATATATATATATGTACATATATATACATATATTCACATATATATGCATCTACATGTGTATATATATACATATATATTCTGCCATAGTCTCTCCTGAGCCCTTATCACACATCACTAAATAGCTATTATATATCTAAATTGGATTTCATGTAGGCAATTCCAACTCAACAGGCCCAAAATGAAACTTACCGTCTTCCCTCTTAGCCCCTCTGATTCCAAACCAATCCTTCTCCAACTTTTCCATTTCTATTAAAGGCTTCCAATCCTTCTATTCAGCCAGGTTGGCAACCTCAGAGTCTGCCTCGATTCTTCACTCTCCCTCATTCTCCTGATCCATCAGATACCCAATTTACTCCTTTTACCTCCACAATCTTTCTTTTGTCTGTCTTCTCTTTTCCATCCAAATAGCCACCACTCTGATGCAGCTAGTTAGTTGTCAACTGGACTAGAACTGGCCTCTAACCTGTGGGTGACTGGAGCCAGAAAAACAAAGCAGGCTAGAGCCAGGAGAGCCAGGATACAAAGAAAAGTTTAATTAATTCAGAGTGAGGAAAATGATGTATGCACATGGAAGCCTCCTCTCCTAAGAAGGAGGGCTTAAAGCTGCTAAGGGGTTGGCCCACAATGCAATCATTCTAAAGTCTTAAGATAGTTCTCAGGGTTGGCATTTCTTGGGATGATAGAGGCAATCTTGCATCCTAAGGGAATAGTCATTGTCTCAAGTCTTACAGGTCATGGCCACCCTTCCAGGTATAAAACCAGAGTTCTGTGATAGGAACAGAAATGCAGTACCTGTCAGTGACAAGGAATAGGGACTGTGAACATGTGATGGATGGCCCTGGGAAACAGAAGGAGCTAAATCCCTCAGTGAACACCTGGTGCTGGTCCAAACAATAGACTTTGCCAGAGGGTGATATCATCAGGAGCACAAAGGAATATTGTTATGCCAAGCTCAGAGCACAACCTATTTGTTAGTCTCCTTAGCTCTAGAAAACAGGCTGTCTTCAAAATATTTTGACATAGTCAATAAGAATTTATTAAGCACTGATTATGGGAGGATGGTGTGGGGGACACCATGCTAAGCCCTGAGCATACAAGAGAAAGCAAAAACACTGGTCCTTGCCCCCAAGAGGCTCTCTAATGGGGAGAGACAACATAATAAAAAAATTATATAAAATATATTAACATAAAATACAAATGGAAGGTATTCACAGGGTGAAAGTATTAACAGTGTGTGTGTGTGTGTGTGTGTGTGTGTGTGCGTGCACGTGCGCGTGCATATGTGTATGTGTGTGTAACAGGACAAGGAAAGGCTTTCTGCAGATGAGTTTGAGGTTCAAACCCTTGTCATCCCTTGTGGGACTGTTACAAAAGCTTCCTAATTGCTCTCCCTGATTCCAGCCTCTCTTTTCTAATCCATCTTCCATGGACCTACCAGTTGGTACTCCAGTGGCATAGGCTTGACCATGTCCCTCAGGAAAATCCAGTGGGGCCCTATTGCCTTCAGGATATAACACAGGCTCCGATGTTGGCATCTAAAGGTCTTCAGAATGTGGGTCACACCTACCTTTCTACGTTAATTGTACATTGTTCCCCTTCATGCTCTGTATATTCCGCTGGCAAAACAGACCTACTTAACGATTCTTCTTCTATGGCATTCGGTCACCTGCCTTTCCATTTGCTATTTTTCATGCCTGAAATGCCCTTCCTCATCACCTATATCTCTAAGAATCAATATTTTCTTTCTGGGCTTGGCTTTAGTTGTTGTTGTTCAGCTGTTGAGTTGTGTCTGACTCTTTATGACCCATTTGGGGTTTTCTTGGCAAAGATACTGGAGTGGTTTGCCATTTCTTTCTCAAGAGTGTCCTCAGATGAGGAACTGAGGCAAAAAGGGGTTAAGTGACTTGCCCAGGGTCACACAGCTAGTAAGTGTCTAAAGCTGGATGGGAACTCAAATCTTCCTGACTCCAGGCCTGGCTCTCTATCCACTGAGCCCCCTAGCTGCCCATTTTAGCTCACATATGACCCTCTAAAGGAGAGTGCTCCTTCCCTATTCCCTTCAGTTTTTAGTGCCTTTCCCTCATATATTCCTTTGAACACACTTTGTATTTACTTGGCTGTGTGTAGGTCGATTTCCTTCAATAAAAGGTAAACTTCTTGAGGACACCAATACTTTCCTTTTTGCCTTTCTCATGCTGGAGCCTAGCATGGAGCTTGTCCTCCCCAGCAGGCCCTTAATAAATCTTTGGTGATGGATTCAGAGAAGCGAGCAGAATTCTGGATTTGAAATAGTAACAATACCAGCTAACATTCCTATATTGCCTCCTATGTGCCAAGAACTGTGCTAAGGGCTTTACAATTATTACCTCTTTGATTGGCACAATAACCCTGGGAGGGAGGGGCTAGTATCTCCATTTCACAGGTGAAGAAACTGAGGCAAACAAAGGTTAATGACTGACCAGAGTCACACAGCTACTGAGTACCTGAGGATGGATTAGAACTCAAGTCTTCCTCAAGCTCAGCCCAGCCTTCTATCCTTTGTGCTACTATATTAGGAAGGCAGAATTTATGATTTCAAAGAGAATCTCATATGTGCCTAAAAGGTCCGGAACCGCAGGATATAAGGAATTCTCTAGGCAGAAGGCAGGAGAACTAAAGCATGTATTTACACTCCACAATAACAAGCCCACAAACCAGCATCCCTATTTTGATATTTTCATCAAAAGCTTCCAGGCCCAATAAGTCTGCCTTATAAGAGTAACCAGGAGGCCACAGAGAAGCGAGATGGTATAAGGCAAAATCGTATACATGCTTCCCCTCTACGGTAAGAAGATTACCCACTAGCCTCTAGTCAGCTCTGCTACCAGCAGCTCAGCTTCGGCTGTAGGTGTCTCTGGCTCCAACCGGAAAAGGAAAGGAGGATCTTCAAGGCGTCTTCTCCCCTCTTATAGAGTTTTTGACATCATCAAGCGCCGCCTGAACGACCAGGGCCGATTGGTTCTTGACTTGGCCCTTCCCCCTAGCGTAGACCACGTTAACACACTTCCCCTCAGCCAGCCCCACGACTCATCACACAGGAAGCTCTGGTCCTGCCCCGGAAGAGCAAGCCCCAGCGTCCAGGGAAGCTCAACGAGGCAAGTTGAGTCATTCAAAGAAAACAAAATCCATTCTGGCTACAGCTACTTGGTGCTGTTCTGTTATTTTCAGCTGTGTCCGACTCTTCACAACCCTATTTGGAGTTTTCTTGGCAAAGAGAATGGCATGGTTTGTCATTTCCTTCTCCAGATCATTTTAAAAATGAGGAAACTGAAGGAAACAGGCTTAAGTGACTTGCCCACGGTCACACAGCTACTAAGTGTCTGATGTCAGATTTGAACTCAGGAGGTCTTCCAGTCTCCAAGCCCAGCACCCTATCCACTATGTCACCTATGTGCCCAATAGGTTCAAATCCTGCCTTTGACTTTAATTGGTTCTGCAACCCTGGGCAAGTGACTCAACCTCTCTGAATGTCAGTTTTGTCCTCTTTAGAATGAGGATGCACTCAATACCCATGGCCTCTAGGGTCCCTAGCTCTAAAATTGTGATTCTACAATTTCATCATTCAATAAACATTCAGCAAGCCCCTACTATATGCTAGACATTATGCTATGCCCCAGGGATACAAAGAGAAAAATGAAATAATTCTTGCTTTCAAGGAGCTTGTGCTCTCTCAGAGGAGAAAACCATGTATGTCTCTGTATTTATGCATATATGTAGACATGTAAAGATATATATGTTTGTGTATGTGTGTGTGTGTACACCTATGCATGTGTAAATCTACCATGACCCCAAAAGTCTGGTTGTTTTACGCCTAAGTAACTTCAGAAGTTTATATGCTACTAAATTGCCAATAGTTTTTTGACAGCTTAATTATTTTAATTTGTTTTACAGTTAATTCATTTTGTGAATTTTAAATAAAATAATTTTAATTTAAATAAGACTTTGCATTGTGCATTTCATGTGCAAAAGTTTCTTGAAGTCACTTCTCAGACTAGTAGATGGTAGAAGAATTCTTGCTTGACAGCTTCAGTTACCTAATCTATCGCCATCAGAGTTTTTCTTGTGGGGTCACATCCAACTGTCAGGCACGCATTGAAATTTGATTCTTTTGGATGATTTCGAGGCTAGGTATTACAATAATTTCAGCTGCTGAGCAGCGGGTGATGAAAGTTTATTAAACGTTCTAAAATCTACTAAACATATAATACATTAAAATTTAAATAGGTAACTTTCAGATTTTAAAAAATAAGTTTATAGCATGTATTCTTCTGAAGGTACTGAAGCTTAAAATTTCACTAGGACTTTTGAGATAACCTGTGTGTGTGTGCACATGCGTGTGTGTGTGTGTGTGTGTGTGCGAGTGTGTACCTAAAGCTGGATTGGAGCTCAGATATTCCTGACTCCAAGCCTGGCTCTCTATCTACTGAGCTGCTGTGCTGTCCCTAACCACCTAGGTGCCTTTTTAGCTCACATACCACCCTCTGAAGAGGCCTTGCCTTCCCTTTTCCCTTCAGTATTTAATGCCTTCCCCACATATATTGCCTTGAATGCATTTTGTATTTACTTGTCTTTGTACAGGTTGATTTTCTTCAATAAAATGCAAGCTTCCTGGACAGCAGTACTTTCATTTTTGTCTCCCCTAAGTCTCTCCCTTCCATGAGGCTGCCAAAGAAATATTCCATTAGTGCAGGTCTGGCCATATCACACCCTGACTCAGTAAACTCCACTGCCTCCTTATTAACTCTGGAATGAAATATGGTAATCTCTTCTCCTTGTAGTTTAAACCTCTTCCCAACTTGGGCTCATTCTATCTTTTTGGCCTAATTACATATTAAACATCTTCTCTTTCTTTACAGGCCAACCAAATTAGTCTTTTCTCTGTTTCTCGCACACAGTAGCCCATCTTCCAGTTCCATGCATTTGCATGAGTTATCCCCAGTGCCTAGAGCGCATCCCCTCCTCATCTCTGTCTCACAGGAATGCTTTCTCTTCCCTCAAGACAAAGCTGAAGAGCCATCTTCTATGAGAAGTCCCTCCTCATCCCCCCAAATACTAGTGCCTTCTCTCTCTAACAACCCCGCATTTAAATATTTTGCATTTATTTTGTATTTCTTCTGAATAAACTTAGACATGAATGTGTTCTCACCTCAATAGAATATAAGCTTCTTGAGAGTAAGGATTATCTCATCATTTGTACCTCAGTACTTTGTATCCTTACAGCATGTGGCACATAGTAGGTGTTTAATAAATGCTTGTTGATTTATTGATATAAGGTAAATGATATATATTGTTTGATATGACATAGAAATGGAAAGATTTGACAGCTGATTGGATGTGGGTGGGGGGAGAATATGAGGAGTACAATGTATGTTGAAGTATAATGCTGAGATTTATGGGAGTTTGGAAGAAGACGATGAATTTGTTTTGGACACGTCAGATTTGAGATTAAAAGCACAGGACATCCAGTTTGAAATATTCCAGAATGGGAGTGAGACATAATAATAAGGAGAGTTACCTTTCAGTGAGGGAAGGAGGCAGGGAACATGTATTTTCTTTAAGAGCCCACCTACAATGTACCAGGCACTGGGCTAAGTACTTTACAAATATCATCTGTCTGATATAGGAGAATTCTGGGAAAGATATGGAATATGGGGCCCTGCTTGGATTTATCTGAAGTCAGGCCCTGTATCAGGGTGCTGAGTAGGTAGAAGGATCTTGATGTTTCCTGTGTGCACCTGTAGAGAAGGGTGGTAAAAAGGGCCAAAGACAAAACTCAGTTCTTCTATTACCTCAGGCACAGGGCCAACTGCCTAAACCAGAGTGATCTTGTTTTGTTTGATATTGTCTCACCTGACTGGTCTCCCTCCCCATTAGTCCAAGAGACAAAGAGAAATTCATCATTTGGGGCTCTGTGCTGGCCTCTTTGCTTCTTGTCGGGCTCCTCAGTGTGGGCATCGTGTACATGGTGAAAATCTCCAGAAAACCAGGGACAGGTAAGACACAGGTGGTCACCTGGCCTCTTCCCAGCTCCCTCCTACCCTCTCTCCTTTCCTGCCCTCTCATGCCCGTCTAGCATTGCTGACTTAGGGGTTGAGGGAAGATGTGCCCAGGGCTCCACATAGCCTGTGGACACTACTCTGCTGATCCTCTTTGCTTCTCCTCTATGATGATCAAGTCATTTTAATTTTTATTCTGGTTGGTGTGTACTTTTCTTATCTGCCCCCTGACACACTGGGAGCTTCCTAGGGCTTGTCACTGTCTTGTCTTCTTTTCATCTTTCTTCCATTCAGGCACCTATCTCACAGGTTTGTTGTAAGCATCAAGTGAGGTAATATTTGTAAAGCTCTTAGCACAAAGCCTGGCACATAGTAGGCACTATCTCATGCTTATTCCTTTCCCCTTTCCTCCCCCTTATCCTCAGAGCCTAGCCAAGTGCTTTGCACACAAAAGGTAATCAACCACTGTATATAAAATGAATGAATGAATAGCTCGAAATCTCAAGGAAATAAAAGTTTTCTATGAAAACAATTTTACCCTTTTCTTTTTCTTTCTATCTCATCCTTCACAATTCATTTCAAAGCCAAAAGCATTTATTAAGGACTTCCAATTTACAAGGCACTATGGCAGGTATGAGGGATACAAAGAAAGACATGACCCAAAACCTACCTTCCAGGAGCTTACATTCGAATTCTTGTAATAGAAGGAAAGACTTGCTTATAAATAAGATCAAATGGAGAAAGTAAAAGATAATCATGGCCACGGTCTAGCAAAAATGGAACTTTGAAAAGGAAAAGATCGCTTTGCACCACATTAGGGGCCTGAGTGTGAGGGGATCAAGAAAGACTTCATAGGGCAGATGGCACCTGGCCTAAGCCTTGGAGGAATAAACGAACTTCAACTCGGTAAGATGAGTGTAAGGGATGAGAAGTCTGATTCCAGCCCCAGTCAAGATGAGAAAGGTGGAGTAGAGTCAATGATGAGTAATATGAAATAAGGATGGAAAAGACAGCTGAAAATTAGAATGTAGAATGCCTTGATGCCAAGCTAGAAGTTTATAAGCTATTCAAGAGGCAATGGGGAGCCACTGAGGGCTTTTGAATAGAGAAGAAACTTGATTTCTCCCTCTCTGATTTTCACTTTCTCTACCTCTGTCTCTTTCCCTTTCTGTCTCTGTCAGCCTCTTCCTGCCCCCTTTCTCTCTTTCTATGTCTTTCCTTTTCTCTATCTCTACCTCTTTTTACCTTTATCACTGTCTCTCACTTTTGTCTTTGACTTTGTAAGTCTGTCTCTTTCTTTGTTTCTTCCTTCCTTCCTTCGTTTCTTCCTTCCTTCCTTCCTTCCTTCCTTCCTTCCTTCCTTCCTTCCTTCCTTCTTTTCTTTCTTCCTTCCTTCCTTCCTTCCTTTCTTTCTTTCTTTCTTTCTTTCTTTCTTTCTTTCTTTCTTTCTTTCTTTCTTTCTTTCTTTCTTTTTCTTTCTTCTTTCTGTCCATCTCTGTCTCTCTGTTTCTATCTCTTTTTCTCTGTTTCTGTCTCTTTCTGTCTTTCTTTGGCTCTGTCACTCTTTGTCTTCATCTCGGTCTGTCTCTTTTACACTCAAGCATACACACAGAGTCTTTTGGTCACTAAGTAGAAGTAGAAAACAAACCAAGTAAGTTTTGATTGGGGGAATGGTGAAAAGTATCATGAAACAGAGCCAATACCTCTTTCAGTGGATACGTCCCAGTGTTGGGGAGGGGAGGGTAATGGAGTAGATGTCAGCTCCCTCCTAAAGGGTAGGTCCTCTAAAGGCATGTGCTCTGACAGGTGATGATGACCGCCACCATGTCTATGATGACCTTGAGGAACAGAAGAAAAAGGCCAGGGTAAGTAATACTAATCATCCTTTACGTATATCTGCAGAACATTGTACATTTCAGTACAACTTCATATACCTTATCTCATTTGTCCCTGACAACAGTCCTATGACCTGGACTGAGAGAGTGTTCTCTCCATGGCATAGAACAACATGACCCAGTGGATAGAGAACTGGCCATTGGGGAGAGAAGACCTAGTTTCAAGTCCTTCCTCTGACACACACTGGGTGGGTGATTGCCCAAGGCAAGTAATGCTCTTAACACAGTAAGTTACAAAACAGTGGCTGATCTGCACTGGCAAAGGGAGTTTCCTTCTTTGGAGTTCCCCAGTGAAATCATCATTCTGGACCAGAAAGGAAAAAAAAAACCCACCTCCAAGCAAATCACAGGATGAGAGGGACTAGAAAGGGAAAAGAATTTAGGGATTATCTAGTCTGACCCTCTCATATTAGAAATAAGGAACCAGAGATTTACAGAGGTTAATTGACTTTTCCAGTCACACAGCAAGTTAGAATGATGACTATTAGATGACTAGACTTGGAGTGAGAAAGATGTAGGTTTGAACCTCACTACAAATATGTTCTGGCTGTGTGGTCTTGAGTAAGTCACAAGGTCACTCCCTTTGCCAAGTTCTTCATGTGTAAAATGGGGTTGGGGAGGGTTGGACTCAGTGACCTCCGTGGTTCCTTCTGGCTCTAAATCTAGACAGGATAAATTAGAGTTCAGTGCCTTCCCTCTGTTGATTCTTTCCAATTTAACTTCTCTATAGTTTGCTTGTACTCAGTTATTTGTATATTGTTTCCTGCATTAGACTCTGAATTCCTTGAGAGGAAGGACAGTCAGTCTTTTGTTTTCCTTTGTGTCCTCCATGCCTAGCACATAGTTGGTGCTTCATAAACACTTCTTGAATGGCTCTCTAGAGATAATCAACATAGGAAGGCACTATAATACAGGGAGATTGGGGAAGACTTCATATAGAAGATGAGATTTTGGCTCAGACTTGAAGGAAGACAAGAAAGCCAAAAGTTGGGGATGAGGAGGGAGAGAATTTCAGGCATGGAAGAGAGCCAGCAATAATGCACCCAAGCAAGAGATAGACTGTTTTGTTCAAGTAAGCCAATGTCATTGGATCACAGAGTACTTCAGGGGTGGGGGGAGTAAAGAGTAAAGATGAAAAAGGTAGAGGGACCAGGTTGTGAAGGGCTTTCAATGGCAAAGGATGGTATATTTTGTACTGGAGCTGATAAGGAACCTCTGGAATTGATTGAATTTGGAAGAGGGTGGGGGTGGGTGATATAATCAGGCTTGAGATTTAGTAAGATCACTGGCAACTGAGTGAAGGATGAACCAGAATGGAGAAAGTCTTCAGGCAGGAAGACCAACCAGCAGGTCATTGTAATAGCCCAGGAGTTCAGGCAGCTAGTTGGCACAGTGGATAGAGCACTAGGATTGGAATCAGAGGACTCATCTCCATGAGTCCAAATCCAGCCTCAGATACCTACTAGCTGTGAGACCCTGGGCAAGTCACCTAGTCCTGCTTGCCTCAGTTTCCGCATCTGTCAAGTGAGCTGGAGAAGGAAATAGCAAACCATTCCAGTGTCTTTGCCAGGAAAACCCAAAGTGGGACATGAAGAGTCGGACATGACTGAAAACCAACTGAACAGCAACAACTGGTTGATCAGGGACTACATTAGAATGGTAGCAGTGTGAAAAGAGAGAAAGGGGTGTATGAGAGAGTTGTTAGAAGGTCAAAGTAACAGGAGCCTTGGTAATGGATTGGGTATAGAAGGTGTCTGTGTGTGGGGGGGGGTGGAGAGAGAGAGAGGAGGGAGAGAGAAGGGGGGGGGAGAGAGAGAGAGAGAGAGAGAGAGAGGGGGGGGGGGAGAGAGAGGAACAGAGAGACAGAGACAGAGAGACAGACTGACAAACTGTACCGTTTATCTAAAGACGGAAGATGCAAGTCTTACCATATCGTGTGACTTATTCATGGTAGCTTTGTCTGCCCACCTACTACCCTTGTGCCTATGGCTCTTCATTGGGTTGAGTGACAATACCGTTAGTACTGCAACACTGTGAACAAGCCATGCAAGTTGACTTTCAGAAGTAAACTGACAATGTACATGCACTGAGAATTCTAGGCTGGCAATGTGCAAGAGATAGATGTGTATCCATATGCCACTAGTGAATACTGTGCTGCTCTGTTCACCTTTTAAGTGACATGACCCCCAGAATTATACCATGTGACGATTACACAATGAAAAGGCATAAACCAGTTTCTGGACTGGAAAACAAGAGGATGTAAGGATTATGTGGTGAAATACAGTATCTATGGATATCCAATTTGAAAAGTCCAGTAGGGAGTTGGAGATTTGAGTCTGGAGGCTGGGAGAGAAGTAAAGGTTGGATAAGTCGATCTCAGAGTCATTAGCATAGAGATGACAAATCCATGGGAGCTGATGAGATCAAGTGACATAGTAGAAAAGAAGAAATGAAGAGAGTCTGGGATAAAGCCCTAGGGAATGTTCACCACAAGTGAATATAACCTGGATGAAGATCCAGCAGAAGTGAGTGAGAAGGAATGGTTTGACAGGAAGGAGGAGAATAAGATAATGTCATAGGAACCTAGAGAAAAGAGAATATCAGGATATGGAGTGATCGATTGTGTCAAAGGTTCCTGAGAGGTCTAGAACTGAAGCAGAGGACCAAATGCTCATTGTAAACAGCGTGCTGCATGATTGAACCTTACAAGCTACTTCCATTGTGTCTGACAGCTACAGAATTCACTGTGGATCACTTAGTTTGGACTTGATCTGAATTCCCTTGTATGATTCCTAATGCATCATAAGCTATGCCATGTAATTCCCCAACATCCAATTAAGACAACTGAACTTAGCACAGTACCTAGCACATGGGAGCTACTTGGTGAATGTTTATTGACTGACTAAGAAAGCAACTAGCATGGTGCCAGACTCACAATAGTCACTTAATAAATGCTTGTTAAATGAATATGACTGGACATCTTGGATCTAGTTCTGGCCATACCACTAACTCCATGGATAGGAAAGGCATCTCCCCTCACTTGACCTCAGTATTCTCTTGCATAAATTGTGGGAAAGGCACTAGATAGCTCCAATATTTCATATGTAATTCTATGACATTCCCAGGTATGTTTCCTAGGCATGTTTCCCCTCCCCCATTGTAGTGTCTCACTTCCCTCTCCTCTACCTTGCCCCATCGCCATCAGGACACCAAAGTTGGCACCAGCAGCTTCCCCCACCTTGATCTCTCCTTTCTGGTTGATGGTCTCCCTCTCTCTCTGGCTCTTAGGACAGCACCATAGAAATGCAAGAAGAGGGTTCTGAAGTCATCCAATATGCCTCGGTGATTCATGGAACCCAGCTCAGCCTTGGAGATTCAATCTATGCCAACACACAGATGGGGCACAACCCTGGTCCAACTCCTATCCCAAGTGAGCCCGTGGAATATGCCAGCATTGCAAGAACTGGACGTCGGCTTCCCATTTAAGTTTCCCCTCAGGAGGCAGTGGTGAGGGACTGGGTGGTCATTGAAGGACCTACATAGTATAGAACCTCAGGTTTTTTAGGGGATAGGGGACTTGGGAGGCATAGGAGGGAAAGCATGAGGAGACTTAGTCCCTGCCATTGAGGTTCTAATAGTTTCACTGGGGTCACTAAGGCAAGAAATGATTTGAAGATAACTGAAAATTCAATACATTAATATATTAATGGACCGACTATCTTATACATTATGGACTGATTTCCCCATATTAACATATTAATGGGCTAATTTACCCTCCACAAATTGATGGTGCATAACCACAGTTGGGTCTTCTCTGCTGCTCCATCAATTCTTCCTTCCTCCATCTATCCCTCCCTATATGAGGGATTCTGACTCAGTAAACCCACTTACCCCTTCCTTACCCCTACCACTCCGAAGGATTAATCAGTCCCATGTGAAAAGCTTTAATCCCAGTGAGAACAAGGACACTCTGTGAAGCAGAGTTACTGTATATGGAGGAGAGAATGATGAGGGTGTTGGTACAGAGGAAGGGACAAGGCACTGAGAAGAAGACAGTCTTTTTTCCAATATCTGAGAGCCTTAGAGCAGAGGGGAAGAGAATGGCAGAGACAAGTAACAAGAGATGTTCTTCCCAGCACTTAGTGAAATGGAAGAAGAGTCAGAGGAAGTGAAGAAATTGAATGGGATGATATAGGTTCAGATAGGGAGGGTTTCAGATTCCAGACCTAGACAGCTGTCTGTGGCATCAAACTGGATAACTTTACCAAGAATCTCCTTGAAACATTTCTTTGGCAAGAACTAAGTCAACATAGCTCAGAAAACAACTTATGTCAAAGTGTTCTTGAGCTAATCTGGAGGAGAAACATATTATAAATGAGAATTTTCTGTATCCCTTGTGTCAGAAATATTTGTTATACCAGAACCAAGTAAAGTTTGGGATGATGTTATCCTTCCTTCTGTTTCATTTCCTACCCAAAGCCCCAGGGAAATCTCTTCCCTGGAGAAGACAAAATGGTGGTATGAATACCTTATGGGCAATCACACTGGCTAATAACTATCCATGATTGAGTTCATTACATTAAAAAGGGAACATTAAGCTTCACGTAATCTGAAATAATTAAAAATAACCTCCAATTCAAATATTTCACAGTGATTATTTCCCTGTGTCACTGACAGTTTGAACAACCAATCTCTTCATATCCCCATGGTAGGTATCCTCTCATTATGATGCCTGAGGTCCCTAGGACTATAGGAATCAGGAGAGTGATGTGAAATCACTTGCAAGCACATTGGATAAGAGATATCAGAACTAGGTTTTATTTTTTGTTTAAAGAATTATGTAGCATACAGTAAAAAAACCTTATAACTCCAAATTCCAAAGGTTTCCCAATAAGCATTTCCATTGCCACTTATAGTTCTAGCACCCAGTTTCTTCACCTCCCTCCTGGTTTGCTCCTTCTAGGTGCCTCTCAAGGTCACCAGAAAAAGAAGGTGATGTCTTCCTCTAAGACCTTCTTCCACATTCTCACAACTCATCCAGGAATGAGGCTTTTATGCCACTGCCATAGAATGACATACCTCACTCTCTTTAGATTTACATCTCTAGAGCATCTTCTCTTCCTAAGATTAATCATGCCTCCACTTATCATACCACACACTCTGAACATTTATTTAGTTAAGATCACCTGAGCTACATCCTAGCTTTAAGCACATCCTTCCAGGCCTGCTGGGAAGAAGATGAAATATTGTTCAAGAGACTAGACTCTATATTTCCAGCATCTTCCAGTCAGTCAATAAATATTTATTAAGCATCTCCTACATGTCTGGATACTGGGAGAAACACAATTCCAGGCACCTCATTTGCTCCTCAGTTCATTCTCTTGAGGTTCTAGTAATATTATGCAAATTAAACCCGAAGTAGTCCTAATAACCACCTTATGTCATACTCCCATAAAATGATACAGCTCTATGGACCTTCAGAAGCTGTAGTCCCTATACAACTCGTCTGCCCATCCCTATTTTATTGAGAGAGCAGCTAAGATCCAGGATGGTAATTTACTTGTCCAAGAACACATAGCCCATGTGGAGACCTTGCCAAAGGGGAAGGGCAGAAAATCTCAACTCAAATAGCATTTATTCAGCCCCTACTATGGGCCAGGCACTATGCTAAGCACTGGGGATACACAGAAACGAAAAAAACATTCACTTTACTGAAGGAACCTCCAATCTAATGGAAGAGAAAACATGCAAACAACTATATACAAAGAAGATATAGATATTTCTAGAAGATACAGGGGTCGAGAAAGGTGTTTTCCCTCCAAATGGGACCTGAAAGAAATCAGGGAAACCTCAGGAGGGAGAGAATTCCAGGCATGGGGGACAGCTAGTGAAAACACAGAGCCAAGGGTTTCCTGTGTGAGGAGAAGTAAGGAGTCTGAGGGACCCCAAATAAAAATTTTCCTATTTCCCATTTTTGCTTGGAGCTGGCCCTGTTTTCTCTCCTTTGGCACAGAGGTACTGGAAGATGTCTGCCAAATGTAGGAAACACAAGGGTGGTGATTCTTGTTTTTCACTTCCAACCCAAGTCAGGATATGATAAGAGAACACCTACCTGTCCTCAATGAGTTCAATTCACTGGGTCTGGATGAATCTGATATCCAATGATACCTAAAGAGCTAATAGATTTGATTATTGAGCCATTGTGTGAGGGATGTTAGAAAGCTCATAGTGAATACATGAAGTGTAGCAGAAATGGAAAAGAAGAAACATTACCCAGTTTTTAAAACAATGAAACGGGTAGATTCTGCAAATTATTGTTCAAGAGGTTATTACTGGCTGTCTGGAAAGGGAAGTGGTCATCAGTAAGAACCAGCATGGATCTCTCAGAAACAAGTCAGAGGGTCAAATAAACATGGCCACAAGTATTCTTCCATGTCAGGTCACTATCACAGCTGGCTACAGAAAACTGCCATTGAAGGTCTCACTTCAAGAAAATATGGAGGACTAGAGGAATTTTGCACCTAACTACATCTGTAAGATGAGCTGGAGAAGAAAATGGCAAATCACTCCAGTACCTTTGCCAAGAAAATCCCAAATGGGATCATGAAGAGTCAATCATGACTGGGAATGACTGAACAGCAACAGTGAACTGAGGAGAATGTGCTGGTTGTGTCTGCCACGGGCAAGAAAATGTTAGGGATAGAATAAATGTAGACTGAATTCCATTCTATAGGAAAATGTGTACATGCTAAAATACTTATCCATTCTCCTGATCATTAGGGAGGATGAAATATTTCCTGAAAGCACAGAATAATTCTTTCAGAATAAAATTAGAAAGAGTAGAAGACCAATCTGAAGAGGAAGAAGGAAATCTCGACTTGCATCAAGAGGTTAAAAGATGGATTAATGATATAGAAAAGAAATGAAAGAACTACTTAATTTCTAGAGGTAATAAGTATGTAGATTCCAACAGAGAGGGGAATTGGAAACTCTCAGGAAGAAATCAGGCTTAGAATTGGGGTTAGGGTATTACATATATACATGTGTATATATGTATTTCCTTCTGAACATGGATAGTGCAGAGATTTGTTTTGCTTGAATACATGTGTGTGTGTATGTGTGTGTGTGTGTGTGTGTGTGTGTGCGCGCATATACATGTTTGTAACAGGGACTTTGTTTTCCTTTCATCCTTAGTTGGGGAGAAGGAGAGAGAGTTGATAAAAAATAAAATTTAATACATTTTATTTAAACTTCAAATTTTTTCTAATTTATGGAATAAAGCAAACATTTTCACAACATAGTATAATAAAAAATGCACATGAAACTACAAATTTATTAAGTACAACTTGCTATTCATTTAAGAAAATGAAAATATTCATTTATATCTTTTGACAACTCATCTATCTAAAGCTTCTCTTTCTCATAAATCTTCTAGATGAGTTTGAGCATGCTTCTCAATCAAATCAGGTTCCCAAACAGTTCTCAGGTCAAGGCAAAAGTCTCAGGGAATCAAGGAAGAGAATCTGGGAGACTTCTGCCCCAAATCAGCAGACATCCACCTCTAGCATCCTGATCTCTTTGGAATTGCCTATAGTAGGCATGGTGAAGATAGTATTGCACTTTTAAAACTGGAATAACTAGGAGATTTGATGGTAAGTAGGAGGCTCTTAAGTTGTCTTGGAAAGATAAATCAGTTGTTAGAGATTATGGAGTTGACTTCATCACATACCCAAAGGCAATGGAAACATTTTTTTCATAGGATATTTATTCTGTTTTCCTTGTAGTGTTCATGATGGAAAAAATGCATGTATGTATGCATGCATGTATAAATGAATGAATGGAAAGAATGAGAAAGCAATTATTAAGCACTTGCTATGTGCCATGCACTGTGCTAAGTGCTATGGATACATACACAAAAAGAGAGACAGCTAGTATTCGAATTGGGAAGAGTACACCTATAGAACAGTAGCAAAAAAAAGGAGATTTGATCTGAAGAGTTACTAGGGTGATGAGTTGATATATATGTGCCTGTCAAATGACAGGAGCATTCCAAAATTACTGGTACCATTTATTTAATGATTGTGCCCAGAGCATGGAGTAGAAAATTGCTGTATTTTTTGGGGGGGTCAGTGCTATGCCCATGTAAACATATCAGGATAGTATAGGAGTAAGGCAAAATTCATGACCTCAGAGAGGACCATGGGCCATGCCTGAATGGTTCAGAATCATGAAGTATAAGGAATTCTCTAGGTAGAAGGCAGAGAAAGTATAACATTTATTTAGACTCTAGAGGATCAGACTCAAGGACCAATGCCCCCAATTTGATATTGTGGCAATAATATTTCAAAACTAATAAGCCCACCTCACTGTAGTAACAAGGAAATTATAACAAAATATTATAGCGAGGAGCCAAGACATACTGTAACTTCCCCTCAATGCTAGGGCCTCCTAATAACAAGATCACTTATGAATTCTAACTTACCAAGCTCAGCACTCTCTCCTACAGCTCTGCTGACTCCAAGTTCCTTGATTTCCACTACTTCCTCTTGTTCAGCACTCTCTCTCTGCAACCTCTCTGCTTCTGAATCTTGACACTCTCCACTGCTCCCAGTCCTGTTCTGTTGCTTCCAGTTCTGGGCTCTCTTTTTATACAATCCTAGCCATCATCTGATTGGCTAGAACTCAGGGCACATACCATTGGCTCTGGTCTTAGCAACTCTCCTTAGGGTCCTGAGGGCTTCACACCCATGTCAGTTTAGCACCTAATAAGTAGGGGTTTGGTGCCTACTTAGGAACAAAGATATACAATCAGGCCTTCCCACCTAGGCCCACCTGAACCCTATTGAATGGTTGGGGAAGATCTTTGATCAGATTAATACTATAGATGGCAAGATACCAAAATGGCCAGGATGAACAGCTGGATGTGATGTGATGGTGAAGTATAATTATGTTGTTGTTCAGTCATGTTTGACTCTTTGTGACCCCATTTTGGGGTTTTCTTTTGCAAAGGTACTGGTGTGGTTTGCCATTTCCTTCTCTAGTTCATATTACAAATGAGGAAACTGAGGCAAATAGGGTTAAGTGATTTAACCAAGTCACAGACCTGCTAAGTGTCTGAGAATGGATTTAGACTCATAAAGATGAGTTTTGCTGATTCCACGCCTAGTGTTCTGTCCACTGCATCACCTTGCTTTCTCATATGATTATGAGTATTTGCTAAAGGAAAGAACAAAAAGCACCACAAAGATCATTGAAGCTTATGGGCCAATATCTGTTTCAGAGATTAAAGAGATGTTGACCTTTCTCTGAAGAATTCAGTAAGATCTTCTAAACTTAAGTCAATGTGTATGTGCCTCAGTATGAAACAATATCGGGAAAAAATGGACTTAGACAAAAAACAACTGGTTACTGATATGAATCATTTCTTAATCAGCTATTTGTGTGCAATCTAACCAAAAGTAAAAATGAACATTAATCTAGAAAGGTAAAGAGGAGAAGATTTGCCATGCTAGAAGTTATGGAAGCAAGGTGGTACCATGTATAAAGTGCTGGGCCTGGAGTTTGGGAGACTTGAGTTCAAATACAACCTCAGACATTGTCTAACTATGTGACCCTGGACAAATAATAAACCTCTCTCTGCCTCAATTTCCTTAACTGTAAAATGTGAATAATTATAGCACATAACTCCCAATGCTGTTGTGAGGATCAAATGAGAAATGTTGGTAAAGTATTTAACATAGTGCCTGGCACATAGTAGGTGCTTAATAAGTGCTTGGTCCTTTTCCCTTTCTAATATCCATAGCTCCATCTTGGCTCATTCAAAAAAGCCAATGATGCTGAAAAATGGGAAATGGAACAAAGAAAAGGCATTGACATGAACTAACACCATTCGTTACAGAAGTTCAAAGCAATCCCCTGTATGTGCCCAGAAATTGTCCCAGCCAACAAGCATTTGAGTCTTTTGCCAGGAAAAGAACCATGTGAACCAGGAGGAAGGTTCATTTTCAAAATCTTACAAGGAGGATAGTGGAAAGAAAATTTATATTATGCACTTGGCAAACCTTAAGGAGCTGTATGTTATTATTATTATTAAAAGGGACAGAACTGACTCAAAAAATGAGCAGCAGGAAAAAGAACTGAATTTGCCAAAAGTATAGTGAAAGAATCATGTTGCAAAAAGATACGAAAATTAATATTTCCTCAGATTTGCTCTGTATTGATTGATTCTTTATCAATTAGTTTAAAGGTGATGTTGAAAGGGAATGTTGTTACAATTTCTGCAGTTAGTCCCTGGGCTATCTCTTGTTTTCTGTAATCCCCAACTATCTTAACCTCGTGCCATCCTATGAAAAGACAAGTTGTCTGTCCCTGTATAATTAGGGGATGTTTACTCTCCCCCAAGGTGTCGACTAATCTAGTGGTTCTGGGCTCCTAACCAGATTATAACAGGCAGCAACATTCCTTAATTATTAGAGAGGGGCATGATTAGCAATGCCTGAATGCCAACCCACTTTCCCCAGTATAGCCAATTGTAATGTTCCCCAACTACCCAGACCTCCTCCTTTCTTGCATGTCAATAAAGATCTACCTCTTCTCATCAAGGTCACTGTTCTTACTGATGTGGCTAGTCTGGCCACTTTGCTAACAGTTATATTTGTCATTGTTAATAAACTAATTATGCTTTAGAGCCTGTACCTCAGTTTAACTTTATTGCATTTATTCACCACAAGGTAAGCTAGATCATTCCAAGAACATTTAAAGATGAAACTAGAAAGAGAGATGAAAGGTGAGAGATGAGGGAACAGATCTGTCAGCATTTCCATGATATAACATTTTCTTAGGCAACTGTGGAACCACAACTTTCGGACTCTAATCCTTTTATTCCCACTGTGCTAAATGAGAAAGTGGAAGTAGCACTAACACAAGTCAAATATAACTGAGGAATCTCCTGTGTAGGTAACACAATTTTGAGGATACTGGAGAATAGAATTACAAGGTACCTAAAAGAGAGGAAGTTACTGAATGATTTTTAAAAATGACCAGAAGTGACTTATAGAAAAAGTGTCCATTGATAGCTAACAACTCTTACACCTACTTTCTCACTCTACAGAATTTCTTTGGAGTAACTTACAGTTGTGTCAACTCAGTCTGTACTTATATCAAATTGATACCAACTTATTGTATAAACAAAGCTGAGCTTCTCCAAAGGATATTCTATAGATGTCCACATCTTTGGAGTATATGCTCAGTACTGAACTCACTAGGTCAAAGGGTATGAAGAACTTTGCAATTTTTGTTATATAACGCCATTTCTCCCAAGAGTCCCTCCAACAATGCCCATTTCATCTTTTTTCATCTTTTCCCGTAAACTCTGTAATAACAATTTAGATTTGAAGATCTTTCCCATCCATTAATAGGCCATATGACCTGCTTACATCATGGGAAGCCTAAGTCACATGTGGTGGGAGGAGCTTGCTGAGAAGGAAAGGAGAGTGTGTCATAGGAAGTACTGAGAGAGAGAGCAGTTAGAGCTGACAGAAAGAGCAGACATGTGGTAGCTGTGCTGTGAGAGTGATTGTTGGTGGCTGGGCCCCAGCAGGGGACAGAAGGTTATGGGATGGCATGGTTCTTTGCTGTGATATCATGTATTGAATTCTTTGCTGCTATGATGGACTGGGCTTGTTGGTTTTGGGACCTGGTTCTTTGGTGTCTGAATAAATGGTTTACTTCTTTTACTTTCTATATGGGGACTCTCTTGTATTTTGCGATACAGAACCACACAGGCATGTTGACAATTATCATGCATATTGTGATTATTGCCTTGCTAATACACTATGGCTCAGGTACTGTTAATAACTCTGGGTTTGTGTACTTCAGTAAGATCTCTGGGGACTTGAGCTAATGCAGGACTTTTTTCCTTTTGAATCATTGCTACCATGTGAGGTCCTCCAGAAATTTTGTAAAAGCATTAATCATATACTTCGTGCCTGGATTTCCCTAAATGTGAATAACAGGATGTTTATGTCCAATACAGTGATTCAATGGAAAATATGGTTTTTGGGTATGGGATAGTCTTTATTTCATCCCCAAAGAAAACCAATATAGTTCACAAGACTCACAGGAGCCTATGAAAAGATGAATGGAAATAAATAGCTCAATGCTTATTAGACTGGAGAGTAATTATGATCTGGGGGCCACTACACTCTCTTTATTTCAGATCTTTACTGTCTGAACAACCTATGTCAATAACAGAGAGGGTTGGCAAGGTCCAGAACTCTTCCCAGCCCTTCCATCAAATGGCTCCAGGTCTTCAGCTTCACATCATTTGTCTGTTGGTGATTTCTTTTCCAAGGACCACACTATCCATTCTCTCTCTAGGACATCAGTGCCTGAACATTTGCTCTTGGGAACTCTCAAACCTGAAGCTATCCAGAAGGCAATTCCCAAAACAGACACTTTGCAGGAAGCCTCTTTTCTTGCTATAAGGATAGAGTCAAGATCATGCTGACTAGCAAATACAAAATTCTCCCTCCCTTATATAAGAGTCTGAAATTAAGTAGTGTCCTTCAACTGCTCTCTTAGTGTTCATCAAGCACATGATCATCCCTGCCACAGATTCAATGTTCCAATGGCTTCCTTATCATGCTAGTCTCTGACCTGTGGTGAGAAAACAAAGCAGAAATGGAAGAGGGAATCAGGAACGAAAGGTCCAAGAACTCTCCTATCAGGTCACCAGGACTTACACACTATTTGCTTCCCTCCCAAACTTCTAATAATCATTTGTAGTAGGAACAGAATGAAATTCTGGCCAGGGATGGCTCCCTATGTTATGTTGCTTTCTAGAAATGAGAGACAGGCAGAGAAACAAATACAGGGAGAGACATAGAAATAGAAAGAGAGAGACAGAGAGAGGGAGGAAATGAGATAGATAGAGACAGGGACACAGAGAAGCAGAGATCGACAGACAGACACAGCAACATTAGCATCAGTGACAGAGACAAAGAGAGGGAGAATTTGACTAGCTCCTTTTCCTAGGGAATGGTCAGCTCTTCCAAGATGCATTTAGTCTCCTTGCTTCTGAGTCACTAAGTATCTTGAAGATAGTCCTAGTCACTGTTAATCAAGCTTTCAAAGTTGTCTTCCTTATCTGTGCTTCTTTTGGCTTTGCCTCTATTCTCTTCTCTGTATTTATTTTTTAAAAAGATGTCTTTTTCCTTTCTTCTCCATTTTCTTTCTTCCTTCCTTCCTTCCTTCTTTTCTTTCTTTCCTTCTTTCTTTGTTTCTTTCCTTCTTTCTTCCTTCCTTCCATCTTTTTTCTTTCTTTCTTTCATTCAGTCTTTCTTCTCTCTCTCTCTCTCTCTCTCTCTCTCTCTCTCTCTCTCTCTCTCCCGTTACCCTACAATTATCCCTGGCACCATCTCACTGCCACTCCCTACCCATCGGGGGAGGTAGAGGCCTTATAGAAAGTATGAATAGTTCAGCAAAAATAAAGTTCCTGAATAGTCTATAACTGAAAAATTTATGTGTTATACTGCACTTTAAAATTCACCATAGGTTCATTAACAGGTGAGTAGTATACCTCATTATCAGCTCTCTGAAATCATAGTTTATCATTACATTGATCAGAGTTCTCAAGTCTTTCAGTTACTCTCCTTTGTATTCTTGTTGTTGCTATATGAACTTCTCCTGCTTCTGCTCACTTCACTCTGTATTGTTTTATGCAAATCTTCCAAGGTTTCTCTGAAACCATCCATTTCACCATCTTTTATGGTACACCAATATTCTATTACATTCGTATTCCATAATTTGTTTACTTATTCTCCAATAAATGATTATCTCTTCAGTTTCCAGTTTTTCCTATTACAAAAAGAGGACTATTTTTGCATATATAGGTCCTTTTCCTTTCTTTGATCTCCTTGGGGTGTAACAAGCCTAGTAGTAGTTTTGATGGGTCAAAGAGTATGCATAGTTTTGTGGCTTTGCTGGGGGGCATAGTTTGAAATTCCTATCCAAAACAGCTGGAGCAATTCATAGCTTGGCCATCAATGTATTTGTACCTGTCTCCCACATCCCCTCCAAAAATTGTTATTTTTCATTTTTATCTTCTTTGCCAATCTGTTAAGTCATAAATGGCACCTCAGAGTTGCTTTAATTTGCATTTCCCTATTAGTGATTTGGAGAGTTGTTGTTTTCATATGATCATTAATAGTTTGAATTTCTTCATTTGAAATTGTTCATATCTTTTGACCATTTATCTACTGGGAAATAATTTTTGCTCTTATAATTTGAATCAGTTCCATATACATCTTAGGAGTAAGATTTTATCACAGAAACTTGCAGCAAATTTTTTTCTAATTTCCTCTTTTCCTTCTAATTTTAATAGTATCATTTTTGCAAGTGAAAAGACTTTTAAATTACAGAATCAAAATTGTCCAAATTTTCTTCTGTTATTTTCCCTATCACTTGTTTGGTCACAAACTAATAAGAAGCTATCAATCTATTCTAGAGGTAATGTCCTCCTTGCTCCTCTAATTTATTTTTCATGTCACATTTAATGTCTCTGCTAGCTCTCTTGTGTTTTGTTGGCAATAGAAATGCTGATGAAACAAAAAATAAATTATATATCCTGCAAAATTGCTGAATTTATTATTTCAATTACTTTTTAGTCAATTTCTTGGGGTTCTTTAGGTAAACAATGACATTTGTAAACTTTATGTTTTTCTTTTCCTGTTTTCTATGCTTATTCCCTCAGTTTCTCTTTATTGTTTTATAATTATACCTAGTGTTTTTAGAACTATGTTAAATAGTAGTTGTGATAATACATATCTTTGCTTTACCCCTGTTTTTTTTTGTAAAGACTTAGAATCAGACTTAAGATTATCTTTTCTTGGGGGGGCAGAACCAAGATGGCCACTTGAAAACAGCATCTCATTGGAGTTCTCTCACAAAATCTGTCAGATACCTCTAAAAAAGTGAATCTGAGCATATTTGAGAGTTAGAAGCCACTGAGTGGGGAAAACTTCTAAGCCAGGAGAGTCGTCAGGGTGGACAGGACAGATCTATAGGCCAGGAGAGCTCCTGGCACGTGAAACTGCACCAGACAACAATAAACCACTAGCAGCTAAGGAACTCAGTCAATGATCCATCTGGGAGGATGCTGGGTGTGTGAAACTGGTGGCGATCCCTGGGCCTCCCAGCCCAGTATGGGACTCAGTTGGAGCTATGGGAGGCAGCAGCATAGCACCTGCAGCCATGAGAGTAACTACTCCTGAAGCTTGCAGTCCACAGTCTAAAGGTTTGAAACTCACCTTCTTGAACTTCAGAGAGCCATGATGACCAGGTAAAATGTCTCTCATGCCTCCCTTCCCCACCCAGACAATACTCCCTTGAGAGAAACTCTGAAATAGAGGAGCCAGAAGTGGGGCTTCAGTAAGCAAACAGTGGGAGCTCCTGAGCCCCAGGGGGGTGGAGCAAGCAAGAGTTAACACTAGGAACCCAGAGGTGCCTTTGCATAGCCAGGTGAAGTGGCAGATACAAGCACAGAAAATGGCTGAGACCCCCAGGCTGTAGCACAGGCCTAGGGAAAGAGATTTCCAGCATCCTGACCATCCCTCTCCTGCACCTCACAAAACCAAGGCCGCAGCACACAAAGCCAGTAAATAGGTGCACAATTCCAAGCACAAGATGCATTGGACAGGACCACCTGAGCCCCAGAAGCAGAAATACACTTTAAATCCAGGAAAAAGTTAACCAACATGAAGAAGCACTCCAGAAAACTGAGGCTTATTGATTCTTTTTATGGAGACAGGGAAGATCAAAATACCAATTCAGAAGAGGACAGCATTGATATTATACACACATCAGAAACCTCAAAAGGGAATGTGAACTGGTGTCAAGTGCAAAAAGCATTCCTGGAAGAGCTCAAGGAGGATTTTGAAAACCAAATTAGAGAGGTAAAAGAGAAAATGGAAAAATGAACTTGATTGATGAGAAAAAAACCTTTAAAAAGTTAAATTTGCAAAATGGTTAAAGAGATTCAGAATCCGATTAGAGAGAATGAAGCCCTGAAAAGTAAAATTAACCAAATGGGAAAGGAGGCTCAGAAGCAAAATGAAAAATTAAAATTAGAAATTAAAAATTAGAAATGAACAAGTAGAAACTAATGACTCTGTGAGGCTTTGAAAATCAGTCAACCAAAATCTAAAGAATGAAAAGATAGAAGAAAACATGAAATATCTGATTGGGAAAACAACTGACCTGGAAAACAGATCCAGGAGAGACAGTCTAAGAATTATTGGTCTTCCAGAAAGCCATGATGAAAAAAAAGAGCCTGGACAGTATCTTCCAAGAAACCATCAAGGATAACTACCTTGAGGTCCTAGAACCAGAGGGTAAAATTGTCATCGAAAAAAGCCACCAATCACCCCCTGAAAGAATTCTCATATTGAAAACTCCAAGGAATATTATAGCCAAATTCCAAATTCCAGAATTATCATGTCAAGGAGGAAGGGCTTCAAGCAGCCAGAAAGAAAAATTCAAATATAGCCAAATTACAGTCAGGATCACACAGGATCTTGCAGCTTCCACCTTAAAAGACAGGAGAAATTGAAATATGATATTCTGGAAGGCAAAGCAGCTTGGACTACAACTAAGGATCGACTAGCCAGCAAAACTGAGCATAATTTTTCAGGCAAGGAGATGGACATTCAATGAAATAAGGGAATTCCAGACCCTCCTGATGAAAAGGCCAGAGCATAATGGATATTGATCTTTAAATACAAAACTCAACAGAGACATAAAAAGGTAAACAGGGAGAAAAAAACCTCATTAATCAATAAGGGCAAATTGTTTACATCCTCATGTAGAATTATATTGTTTTATACACATTATATATCTATGTCAATCTTGAGAATAGTACAGTTATTATGATAATTGAAAGGGATATACATAGGCCGAGGATGTCAGTATAAAATAATTGATATAATGATAAAACACATAATTAAGAGATGTAAAGGGATGGTTCTGGGAGAAGAGGTAGTAGAAAAGGGTAAATTAAATCACATGAAGAGGCACAGAAACATGTTATAGTAGAGGGAAAGAAGGGAGGGAGAAGAGCAGTATTTGAGCTTTACTCTCATCGGATTTGTTTTAAGAAGGGAATAACATACTCTGATAAGTATAGAAATGTCCTACAGGAAGTAGGAGGGGAAAAGGGAAAGAAAAGGGAGGGGTCATCAGAAGGGAGAGAAGAAGTAGCAAGGGGGAAAGGGTAAGATAAGGGAGGTTAATCAATAGGGAAGGTAAAGTGAGGAAGGCAGTGGTCAAAAGCAAAACTCTTTTGAGGAATGGAAGGGAGAAGGGAGAAACAAAAGCATAAAAGGGGGGCAAATTAGATAGAGAAAAAGACACAGATAGTAATCATATCTGCAAATGTGAATGGGATGAACTCTCCCATAAAACAGAGGTAGAGAGCAGAATGGATGAAAACCATAATCCTACAATATGTTGTTTACAAGAGACACAATTGAAACAGAGGATACACACAGGCTGAAGGTAAAACGCTCAAGTAGAATATATTGTGCTTCAGCTAAAGTAAAAAAAAGAGGGGTAGCAAACTTAATCTCAGACAAAGTAAAATAAAAGATAGATCTAATTAAAAGACATAAGGAATGACACTATATCCTGATAAAAAGGCACCATAGACCATGAAGCAATATCATTACATAACATATATGCACCAAGTGGTATATTATGCAGATTCTTAGAGGAGAAGTTAAAAGAATTACAGGAAGAAAGAGATAGCAAAACTGCACTAGTGGGGGACCTCAACTTCCCCCTCTCTGAACTTGATAAACCCAGCCTCAAAATAAACAAGAAAGAAGTTAAGCAGGTGAATGGAAATTTAGAAAAGGTAGATATGATAGACCACCAGAGGAAAGTGAATGGGGATAAAAAGGGATATAATTTTTCTCAGTGGTACATGGCACATACACAAAAAATGATCACGTACTGGGGCATAAAAACCTCACATCCATTTTAGGTCATGATGCAATAAAATGTTTTTGTAACAAAGGGATATGGAAAGATAAACTAAAAATTAATTGGAAACTAAATAGTCTAACTGTAAAGAATGAGTGGGCAAAAGAACAAATCATAGAAAAATTAATAACTTCATTCAAGAGATTGACTTGAATGAAACAACACACCAAAACCTATGGGATACAGCAAAAGCAGTTCTTAGAGGAAGTTTTATATTTCTAAATGCTTACATGAATAAAATAGAGAAAAAGGAGATCAATGAATTGGACATATGGGAAAATAGGCAAAGAAGGAGTCCTACCAAATTCTTTTTCTGACACAAATCTGGTTCCAATACCCAAACAAGGAAGAGTCAAGACAGAGAAAGAAAACTATAGAACAATTTCCCTAATGAATATCAATGCAAAATTTTATCCCCGACAAATATTTTATTATTCAATATTTTGGTTTTCAACATTGATTTCCAAAAGATCTTCAATTACAAATTTTCTCACCATTTCTACCCTCCCCCCACTTCAAGATGACCCATTTCCTATATACCTTATTTCTCAGTTGCATGCAAAAACAACTTTTTTTTTGAGCATCTGCTTTTAAAACTTTGAGTTCCAAATTCTCTCCCCTCTTGCCTTCCCACCCAAACTCCCTAAGAAAGCAAACAATTAAACATAGGCCACACATGTATCATTATACAAAACACTGCCACAATATTTCCCTCCATCCTATCCTGTCCCCCTTTATTCATTTTTCTCCCTTGACCCTATCCCTTTTCAAAAGGGTTGGCTTTTGATTAGTTCCTCCCCCTATCTGCCCTCCCTTCTATCATCCCCCCTTTTATCCCCTTCCCCCTACTTTCCTGTGGGCTAAGATACCTAATTGAGGGTGTATGTTATTCCCTCCTCAAGTCAGATCTGATGAGAGAAAGGTCACTCATACTCCCTCCCCTGCCTCCTCTTTCTTTCCAACAGAACTGCCACTTTTATGAGAGATAATTTACCCCATTCTATCTCGCCCTTTCTCTTCTCAATATATTCCTCTCTTACCCCTTAATTTTATTTTACTTTTTTAGATATCATACCTTCATATTCAACTCATCCTGTGCCCTTTGCATATATATTCCCTTCAACTACCCTAATAAAGAGAAAGGTCTCATGAATTGCACACATCATCTTTCCATGTAGGAATGTCAACAAAACAATTCAACTTTAATTCCCTTATGATCTCTCTTTCTTGTTTACCTTTTCATACTTCTCTTGCTTCATGTTGCGAAAGTCAAATTTTCTATTCAGTTCTGGTCTTTTCACTGAGAAAGCTTGAAAGTCCTCTATTTTATTGAAAATCCATATTTTGCCTTGGAGCATTACACTCAGTTTTGCTAGGTAAGTGATTCTTGGTTTGAATCCTAGCTCCATTGACCTCTGGAATATCATATTCCAAGATCTTTGATCCCTTAATGTAGAAGCTGCTAGATCTTGTGTTATCCTGATTGTATTTCCACAATACTCAAATTGTTTCTTCTGGCTGCTTGCAGTATTTCCTCCTTGATCTGGGAGCTCTGGAATTTGGCAACAATATTCCTAGGAGTTTTCTTTTTCGAATCCTTTTCAGGAGGTCATCAGTGGATCCTTTCAAGCTCTATTTTACCCTCTGGCTCTAGAATATCAGGACATTTTCCTTGATAATTTCTTGAAAGATGATGTCTAGGCTCTTTTTTTGATCATGACTTTCAGGTAGTCCAACAATTTTTAAATTATCTCTCCTGGATCTATTCTCCAGGTCAGTGGCTTTTCCAATGAGATATTTCACGGTCTTCTATTTTTTCATTCCTTTGGTTCTCTTTTCAAATATCTTGGTTTCTCATAAAGCCACTAGTGTCCACTTCCTCCAATCTAATTGTTAAGGTGATATTTTCTTCAGTGGTCTTTTGGACCTCCTTTTCCACTTGACTAATTCTGCCTTTCAAGGCATTCTTCTCCTCATTGGCTTTTTGGAGCTCTTTTGCCATTTGGGTTAGTCTATTCTTTAAGGTGTTATTTTCTTTAGTATTTTTTTGGGTCTCCTTTAGCAAGTCATTGACTTGTTTTTCATAGTTTTCTTGCATCTCTCTCATTTTTCTTCCCAATTTTTCCTCTACTTCTCTTACTTGCTTTTCCAAATGCTTTTTGAGCTCTTCCATGGCTTGAGGCCTGAGGGCAATTTATATTGTGGAAACACAATCAGGATAACACAAGATCTAGCAGTGTCTACATTAAGGGACCGAAGGGCTTGGATATGATATTCCGGAGATCAATGGAGCTAGGATTAAAACCAAGAATCACCTACCCAGAAAAACTGAGTATAATGCTCCAAGGCAAAATATAGATTTTCAATAAAATAGAGGACTTTCAAGCTTTCACAGTGAAAAGACCAGAGCTGAATAGAAAATTTGCCTTTCAAATACAAGAATCAAGAAAAGCATGAAAAGATAAACAAGAAAGAGGATTCATATGGGATTTACTAAAATTGAATTGTTATGTTTACATTCCTACATGGGAAGATGATGTGTGTAATTCATGAGACCTTTCTCAGTATTAGGTGAGTTGAAGGTAATGTAGAGAGAGGGCATAGGATAAGTTGAATATGAAGGGAGGATATCTGAATAAATGAAATAAATTTAATGGGTGAGAGAGGTATATATTGAGAGAGGGAGAAAGGGAGAGATAGAATGGGGTAAATTATCTCACATAAAAGTGGCAAGAAAAAGCAGTTCTGTTGGAAGGGAAGAGGGGGCAGGTGAGGAGGAATGAGCAAATCTTGAGGAGGGAATAAAATACACACTCAATTGGGCATCTTCCTCAACAGAAAAGTAAGGATTAGGGGATAAAAAAGGGGGGATGATAGAAGGGAGAACAGATAGGGGGAGGAGGTAATCAAAAGTAAACACTTTTGAAAAGGGACAGGGTCAAGGGAGAAATTTCAATAAAGGGAGACAGGATAGGATGGAAGGAAATATAGTTAGCCTTTCACAACATGAGCATTATGGAAGTGTTTTGCGTAATGATACATTTGTGATCTATGTTGAATTGTTTGCCTTCCTAGAGAGGGTGGGTGGGAAGGGAAGAGGGGAGAGAATTTGGAACTCAAAGTTTTAAAAGCAGAAGCTTAAAAAAATTTTTTTTGCGTGCAGCTTGGATACCAGATATATAGGCAATGGGGCATAGAAATTCATCCTGCCTTACAAGAAAGTAAGGGGAAAGGCAATGGGGGGGTAATGGGGTGAAAGAGGGGAGGGGTGACTGGGGAACAAAGCAATCAGAATATATGCCATCTTGGAATGGGGGGGGAGGGTAGAAATGGGGAGAAAATCTGCAACTCAATATCTTGTGGAAATCAATGTTGAAAACTAAAATATAAAATTAAAAAAATAAAATACAAGAAAGAAAGTTAACTGGGACACTGAGAGGTTAAATCATTTGCCCAGGTTTATACAGCAATAATGTATGTTTCTGGAGGCAGCTAAATGGTACAGTGTGGTAGAGCACTGGCCCTGATGTCAGGAAGACCTGAGTGCAAATCCAGCCTCAGACACTTACTAGCAAGTCACTCAACCCTATTACCTCCAAAACAAAAAAGCATGAGTCAGTGTATTGGTAATGAAGGTGGGAGGGTAGGATGGTGAGGGAAGGTGGGGAAATAGGAGAAGAGTGGACAAAGGGAGATTGTACATCTGTACATAATGTTAAATGGGGCTGAAGGACAGGGAAGGAGGCTCCCTGGGTTGGAGGGTTGGCTGTCTGAAGCATGTTTTCTGTGAAGAGGATACTTTCTGAGGAGATCACATTCTTTCTAGTATTCAGATTCTTTTTTTGTAAATAGTATTTCATTTTTTCCAATTACACGTGAAGATAGTTTTCAACATTCATTTTATAATATTTCAATTTTTGCCAGCTACATGTCAAGAAAATTTTTAGCATTCATTTTTATATGATTTTAAGTTCCCTCCCTCCCTCCATTCCCCCCTCCTCAAGACAGCAAGCAATCTGATACATGAGCAATTACATTAAACACAGTTCTACATTATCCATGTTGTGAAAGAAGAAATATAACGAAAGGGAAAAACCACAAGAAAAAAAGGGAAAACTATTATGCTTTGGCCTGATTCAGACTCCATAGTTCTTTCTCTGGATGTGGGTAACCTTTCCCATCATCACATTTCTATTCTTTAGCCAAACAAGGGACATTATGTGAGCCATGGTGCAAACTTTCCTTGACTAGGGCCTTCGTTGTGCAGACTCCCAGGAATAAGCAGATACCAAAGAAGCTGAGGACGGGCAGGCACCCACAGTGAGTTGCAGCTACAATCTCCAAAGAGCTGAGAAAAGCTGGAAAGCCTGGTATAAATTGCAAGAGAATGGAAGGCTGTGGGAGAGACTAATTGCCTGGAACTCAGGCTCTATAAGGAAACATTGGGACCCATCAGCTTC
The DNA here is from genome assembly GCF_011100635.1 of Trichosurus vulpecula. NCBI lineage: Eukaryota > Metazoa > Chordata > Mammalia > Diprotodontia > Phalangeridae > Trichosurus > Trichosurus vulpecula. Next base: position 246,127,717 of record NC_050579.1, read on the forward strand.
CCAGGTAGATGACACCAACACTGGTATCATCACCATCACCATGCCTGAGTTGAGGGTGGAGGACTCAGGAATCTATTGGTGTGGAATAGAGGACTCTGTCAGCAATGATATTGATGGTATCACAAGAATCAGTCTGGAGGTTTCCCCAGGTAAGTCCGAGCCAACCCAATCTCCTTCAGTTCCAGCAGAGTTTAGGAAATACCTTGTGTGAACATGACCCAGGGCTAGGATGTGAGCTTAGGCCTCCCTGTGGTCTCCAGGGAGAAGTTGCTCATCCCCTTTCAGTCTTCAGCTTCCCGTCCCTTCCCTTTCCCATCCTTTTCTCACTTCTTTGCACACCACAGGTTTGGTAGTAGTTCTTCTGGTCTCTGGGGAAGTTGAGACATTTTGTTCTTTGGTCTCATGCCCATGCAGAGCAGACATTTTTCCTGGGTCTTCTAAATCTTGGGTGTCCAGTGCCACGCACTCTCACTTATTCATCCAAATGTGCTTGTTGCTTATACAGGCACAGACCCACAGAGGGTCTCCTGGTCTTACACGAACACATATAGACATATAAAATTGTGCTTCACTGATTTATACCTGCAGCTTTGTTCCCATGAGACAAGGTATGTGTGTTTTGGGGTGTGTGTCCCCCATAGGTGTTTTGGGAGCTGGAGATAGTGGCAAGTTCTAAGAAAGAGCATGGACATAGGATCAAGTCTTAGATTTGACATTCACCTGTGTTGTGATCCTGGGAGGTTATGTCACCTGTCTTAGAATTACTTCCCCAGGGAGCCAAGATGGCGGCCGGTAAGCAGGGAATAATGTGAGCTCCGTACGGAGACCTTCCAAAAACTTATAAAAAATGGTTCCGAACCAATTATAGAACGGCTGAACCCACAAAACAGCAGAGGGAAGTAGGGCTCCAGCCCAGGACAGCCTGGATGGTCTCTGGGTGAGGTCTGTTCCGCACGGAGCTGGGAGCGGGGAGCTGGGAGCTGGGAACAGAGTGGAGCAGAGCCCAGCCTGAGCAGCGTGGACCATCCAGACCAGAAGCTGGGCGGAGGGTCCCTAGCGCCCTGATTCAGTGAGCTGCGGCAGTTACGAGACTTCTCAACCCACAAACACCAAAGACTTCGGAGAAGGTTAGTGGGAAAAGATGCAGGAGTAGAAGGAGTTCGTGGTTCGGCTTCCAGCCCCGGGGGCAGCGGAGGTGGGACAGCTACAGCTGTTGTTACTTCCGGCTCCAGGCCCACCTGGTGGGAGGAATTAAGTGGCAGATCAGAGCAGGAGTGAAGAGCCTGCTGAAGATTCACGTCAGGTCTGGGTTGGTGGTTCTTGAGGAAGGAGCAGTGCTGGTGTGGCAGAGCTGGCACCTCCCCCCCAAACGTGGAACACAGAACTCTGTAATCTACAAGCAGTCATACCCCACTGAAAAACTCAAGGGTCAAGTTAGTTGGCTGGGAATATGGCCAGGCAGCGAAAACGTACCGAGATTCAGTCTCAGACTTTGCATTCTTTCTTTGCTGACAAAGAAGACCAAAACATACAGACAGAAGAAATTAATAAAGTCAAAGAGCCTACAACAGAAACCTCCAGGAAAAACAGGAACTGGTCCCAGGCCATGGAAGAGCTCAAAAAGGAGTTGGAAAAGCAAGTTAGAGAAGTAGAGGAAAAATTGGGAAGAGAAATGAGAAGGATGCGAGAAAACCATGAAAAACAAGTCAATGACTTGCTGAAGGAGACCCAAAAAAATACTGAAAAATACACTGAAGAAAACAACACCTTAAAAAACAGACTAACTCAAATGGCAAAAGAGCTCCAAAAAGCCAATAAGGAGAAGAATGCCTTGAAAGGCAGAATTAGCCAAATGGAAAAGGAGGTCCAAAAGACCACTGAAGAAAATACTACTTTAAAAATTAGATTGGAGCAACTGGAAGCTAGTGACTTTATGAGAAATCAGGATATTACAAAACAGAACCAAAGGAATGAAAAAATGGAAGACAATGTGAAATATCTCCTTGGAAAAACCACTGACCTGGAAAATAGATCCAGGAGAGATAATTTTAAAATTATTGGACTACCTGAAAGCCATGATCAAAAAAAGAGCCTAGATATCATCTTTCAAGAAATTATCAAGGAGAACTGCCCTGATATTCTAGAGCCACAGGGCAAAATAGAAATTGAAAGAATCCATTGATCACCTCCTCAAATAGATCCCAAAAAGAAATCTCCTAGGAATATTGTCGCCAAATTCCAGAGCTCCCAGATCAAGGAGAAAATACTGCAAGCAGCCAGAAAGAAACAATTTGAGTACTGTGGAAACCCAATCAGAATAACCCAAGATCTGGCAGCTTCTACATTAAGAGATTGAAGGGCTTGGAATGCGATATTCCGGAGGTCAATGGAGCTAGGATTAAAACCTAGAATCACCTACCCAGCAAAACTGAGTATCATGTTCCAAGGCAAAATATGGATTTTCAATAAAATAGAGGACTTTCAGGCTTTCTCAGTGAAAAGACCAGAACTGAATAGAAAATTTGACTTTCAAACACAAGAATCAAGAGAAGCATGAAAAGGTAATCAAGAAATGGAAATTGCAAGGGACTTACTAAAGTTGAACTGTTTTGTTTACATTCCTACATGGAAAGATGATGTGTATGATTCATGAGACCTCAGTATTAGGGTAGTTGAAGGGAATATGCATATATATATATATATATATATATTTATGTATATATATATAAGTGAACGTGTATGTATGTATGTATCTATGTGTATATGTATGCATGTGTATGTAGGTATATATATGTGTGTGCTTTTATATATGTATATACATACATACATATATACATATATATATATATATATATATATATATATATGTAAAAGAGAGAGAACAGACACAAGGTGAGTTGAAGATGAAGGGAATTTATCTAAAAGAAATAAAATCAAATTAAGGGATGAGAGAGCAACATACTGAGAGAGGGAGATAGGGAGAGATAGAATGGGGTGGATTATCTCGCATAATAGTGGAAGAGGAAGCAGTTCTGTGGGAGGAGGGGAGAGGGCAGGTGAGGGGGGAATGAGTGAACCTTGCTCTCATCCGATTCGGCCTGAGGAGGGAATACCATACATACTCAGTTGGGTATCTTATCCCACAGGAAAGAAGAGGGAGGAAGATAAAAAAAAATAAAAGGGGGGGATGATGGAGGGGAGGGCAGATGGGGGTGGAGGTAATCAAAACAAACACTTTGGAAAGGGGACAGGGTCAAGGGAGAAAATTCAATAAAGCGGGATGGGTTGGGAAGGAGCAAAATGTAGTTAGCCTTTCACAACATGAGTATTGTGGAAGGGTTATACATAATGATACATGCGTGGCCTAGGTTGAAGTGCTCGACTTCTTATGGAGGGTGGGTGGGAAGGGAAGAGGGGAGAGAATTTGGAACTCAAAGTTTTAAAAACAGATGTTCAAAAACAAAAAAAAAGTTTTTGCATGCAACTAAAAGATAAGATACACAGGCAATGGGGCGTAGAAATTTATCTTGCCCTACAAGAAAGGAAGGGAAAAGGGGATGAGAGGGGAGGGTGGTGATAGAGGGGAGGGCTGACTGGGGAACAGGGCAACCAGAATATATGACATCTTGGAGTGGGGGGGAGGGTAGAAATGGGGAGAAAATTTGTAATTCAAACTGTTGTGAAAATCAATGCTGAAAACCAAATATGTTAAAGAAATAAACTATTAAAAAAAAAAGAATTACTTCCCCATCTATAAAATAAGGGGAAACATTTGTAACAATGAGTGTGGGACACATTCTTTGTGGACTCTAAATTGCACTGCATCTGGGAACTATTAGAATTGCCTTCATTCTGGACACTGGCTATACCCACCTCTCTATAGAAAAAGTATTTCATAGGGATATGCTTGGCTAGATCATAGGTGTGGCTGGGGATAGCAGAAGTGAGCCCCCTGGTAAGAAGCAGGAACAATGAGTACTAAACAATGAAAATGAATGGTACATAACATGCTATAATAGTTTAGGCTACAGCATACATGAATATAATGGCTTATGCTTTTTGAGGGCCCATAACCTCATTTGGGCCAGCAGCCTTGTTGGAGCAGCCCTAGGCTGCTCCAGGGAAGAGGGGTCATGGGAGGGTATGAGATAAAGGCCCAAGTGTTTCCTTACTCTGTTCTTTTCACAGCCCCCTGTTTTAACAACCCAGCTAGCAGCTTCCGTGGGGCCATAAGATCCCTCCCCCACAGCCAGCACCCAGGGGGCTGCAGGTGCCCGGGAGGCTGCCAGGACCCAAGAGGTTGCTGGGACCCAAGAGGTTGCTGGGACAGCACAGGTTCTTTTTATCTGCTTAAACAAGGAAAGCACGGTGAAGGGGTTGATCAGCTTACTTTAATCCAGCATTCAGTTAGCATACAGACAACATTCATTTAGTTCAGGGGAAAACGCCGGCATTCAGTTAGCATTCAGTTAGTTCAGGGGAGCATACAGACAAGCATCGAGAGACAGACCAAATACAGATTCATTGACTTACTTCAGGGGAAAAAACCAGCACCCTGAGGTTCAAAACATTCATTTAGTTCGGGGGAAAAGCAAACCAGCATCCCGAACCTCAAAACCAAAATACAAACAAATTACAAATATCAACAGACAGACCCAATACAATTCATAGTTACCAATGTCTGCCCTCTGCCCAAGAGCAAGGGCTGGCCCAGGGTCACGCTTGCTTGCCGCTGCTCCCACACCAACCGAAAGAGGAAAGAGAGAGCTTCAAGCTGTCCTCTCCCCTCTTATAGAGTTTTTGACATCATCAAGCACCGCCTGAATGACCAGGGCCAATTAGTTCTTGACTTGGTCCCTCCCCCTAGGGTAGACATTAACACCTCCCCTCAGCCAGCCCCATGACTCATCACACAGGAAGTTTTCTGCTTCCTGACATGCTCTCTGGGCTTCCTGCCCCGGAAGAGCAAGCCACAGCATCCAGAGGCTCAATGAGGTAAGCTGAGTCATGCAAAGAAAACAAAGGCCATTCTGGTTACACCCCCCGAAAGGAGTCCCATTGAATATTCTCAAACTACTGCAGAGACACCTCCCGTCACACCTGTCACCTCTGTTGCCACCAGCAGATATCATTCCTTCCTTGAAATCCAGTATGTCCAAACCATCCCATTAGTTAGTTTGGGTCTCATTTGTGCTGAGCCCAGCCTGTTACTCTAACCTGGCCTCTTCCCAGACTCAGTGACCATGCACAGGAGAAGAGAGGAGCACCAGGGACCTGAGGGGTGCCTTGGACCTGGGGAAACTTCACTTTTTGCCTTTCTTACTCTATTTTCAGGTTAATGATGGCTTGAAGTCTGATTTCTTTTAGCCGTAGCCTGAGCCCTCTATGCCCCTGTGGCGTATGCTAAGCCCTGTTTTCACTTTTCTCTTTTGAAACACAGATATTCTGACAATTGGAGAAACCTCTGGCTCATGATTATCCCACTTTCTCATCTCCAGACCAGACATTATGAATCCTGGTCTGTGGGTCTGGGCTACTGGTCTCCAAAGAGTTTCCTGGGGCAAAATACATTCTCTGCTTGGTTTGAGCAGCCTCTCCAGTGACTACATGTCCTTTTCTCTCCAATTTGAAGTTGGAGGTTGCAAGGTCCCAAGCAAAACTGAGAAGCAGAGAAACTTTGCTACTGAAAAAAATTTCTCTAGAAAGCTTTGTGCTTTTTGCACTATATCCTATCACTCATTTTCAACCCCCTTACTATCTGCTATCTCATCACTCGTTGCAACTGTTCCCTCCAGTTAACGATGTTCTCTTAACTTGCCAAATCCATGATATTTTCTCAATCTTCATCCTTCTTGACCTATCAGCAACATCTTACTCTGATAAGCACCTCCTTCTCCAGAACACTCTGTTCTCTCTGAAGTTTGTTTGTCTCAGTTTCCTAAACTGCAAGACAACCATAATAACAGTACTTGCTTTCTAGAGTAAGGCCCTTAGCACACTGTCTTGCACATAGTAGGCACTATATAAATTATGTAATATATATTTATATACATATATGTAGACACTATAGCTATTATTTTTAACTGCCACTATTATTTTAATGGGACTTCTCACTTAGTTCTCCTATTCATCTGGCTACCTTTTCAAGACTGTCTTTGCTAGGTTATCTTCATGACCCACTTCACATCTGTGGGTATTCTCCAAGGTCCTGGCCCCTTATTTCTTCTTTTGTGGCTTTTCCCCAAAGTCCGGCCATTTTTGTTATTCAGTTTTCTCAGTTGTGTCTGACTCTTCACAACCCCATTTGGGGTTTTCTTGGCAAAGATAATGGAGTGGTTTATTTTTTTCCTTCTTCAGCTCATTTTACAGATGAAGAACCAAGACAAATGAAGTTAAGTGATTTGTCTCTGTGCGCTCAGCTAATAAGTATTTGAGGCCAAATTTCAATTCATGCAGATGAGTCTTCCTGACTCCAGTCCCAGCACTCTATCCATTGAACTACTTAGCTGTCCTCAGTCCTGCCCCAGACCCTCTGTATTCCTCTTCCTACCTTCTTCAAAATTCACTATGTCTCAAGTTGCCCAGACACAGAATTCATTATGGTCTCATTTGTTCTGCCCTACCTCATCAAAAGGCTTCTTCCCAGCCTCAGTGACCCTCCTATTCTCTCTCGATCATCTCATTAGTTCTCATGGATTCAATTCCCTTCAGAGCACAGGTTAATGTATCCAACCCTAGTCTGTCTTGAGCTCCATACCTATTATACCAGCTGCCTATTGGCTATTTTCTTTTTTTGGTGGGGGTGGAGGGGCATTAAGTTAGATTTTTTATTTTTAGTTTACAACACTTAGTTTTACATGTTCTTGAGTTTCAGATTTTCTTCCCTTTCCTCCTCTCCCACTCACCCCCCAGACAACAAGCAGTCTGATATAGATTCTACATAAACCTTCCTATTAAACTTATTTACACACTAGTCAAGTTGCAAAGAAGATTTATGACCAATGGAATGAATCATGAGAGAAGAAACAAAATCAAAAAAAAGAGGAAAAAAGAGAGAGAGAGAGAGCAAATAGTTTGCCTCAACCTGCATTTAGACTCCACAGTTCTTTCTCTGGATGTAGCTAGCTTTTTCCATCATGAGTCCTTTGGAGCTGTCTTTGAGCCTTGCATTGCTGAGGAGAGCCAAGTCTATCTAAGTTAGTCATCACAGAATCAATATATCTGTGGTTGTGTACAATGTTCTCCTGGTTCTGCTCCTCTAACTCAGAATTATATCATGTAGGTCTTTCCAGGTTGTTATGAAATCCATATCTTCCCCATTTCTTATAGCACAATAGGATTCCATTACATTCATATACCACAACTTGTTCAGTCATTCCCCAGTTCATGGGCATCTCCTTGATTTCCAATTCTTTGCCACCACAAAAAGAGCAGCTATAAATATTTTTGTACATACAGGTCCCTTTCCCACTTGTGTGATCTCTTTGGGTTATAGCCCTAGGAGTGGTATTGCTGGGTCAAAGGGTATGCATATTTTTATAGCCCTCTGGGCATAGTTCCAAATTGCTCTCCAAAATGGCTGGATCTGTTCACAACTCCAGCAACAATGTAGCAATGTTCCAATTTTCCCACATCCTCTCCAACATTTATCATTTTCCTGTTTTGTCATGTTAGCCAATCTTACAGGAGAGATGTGGTACCTAAGAGTTGTTTTGGTTTGCATTTCTCTAATCAATAGTGATTTAAAGCATTTTTTCATATGCCTATAGATATCTTTAATTTCTTCCTCTGAAAATTGCCTGTTCATATTCTTTGACCATTTCTCAATTGGGGAATGTCTTGTATTCCTATAAATTTGGCTCAGTTCCCAGTATATTTTAGATATGAGGCCTTTATCAAAGACGTTGGTTCTAAAGATTTTCTCCCAATTTTCTGCTTCCCTCCTAATCTTTGTTCCACAAAAACTTTTCAGTTTAGCATAATCAAAATTATCTATTTTGTATTTTTTTAATGCACTCTGTCTCTTGTTGAGTCATGAATTCTTCCCTTTCCCATATATCTGACAGGTAAACTATTCCTTTTTCACCCAAACTGCTTATAGTATCAGCCTTTGTTCCCAAATCATGAACTCATTTTGATTTTATTTTGGTATATGGTATAACATATGGCTCTCTGCCCAGTTTCTGCCATAGTATTTTCCATTTTTCTGGCAGTTTTTATGAAATAGTGCATTCTTTTCAATATTTATTTATTTATTCATCCATTTATTTATTTATTTATTTGTTCATTTATTTAATATTTTTAGTTTTCAGCATTTATTTTCATAAGAGTTTGAATTACAAATTTTCTCCCCATTTCTACCCTCCCCCCCCCACTGCAAGATGACATATATTCTGGTTCACTGTTCCCCAGTCAGCCCTACCTTCTATCACCCAACTACCCCCAATTCCCTTGTCCCTGACTTTCTTCTAGGGCAAGATAGATTTCTATGCCCCACTGCCTGTATATTGCATTTCCTAGTTGCATGCAAAGGCTTTTTTTGAACATCTGTTTTTAAAACTTTGAGTTCCAAATTCTCTCCCCTCTTTCCTCCCCATCCACCCTCTCTAAGAAGGCAAGCAATTCCACATAGGCCACATATGTATCATTATGTAAAACCCTTCCACAATACTCATGTTGTGAAAGACTAACTATATTTTGCTCCCTCCTTTCTTGTCCCCCTTTATTCAATTTTCTCCCTTGACCCTGTCCCTTTTTGAAAGTGTTTGTTTTTGATTACCTCCTCCCCCTATTTGCCCTCCCTTCTATCATCTTCCCTTTTTATCTCCTCCCTCCTTCTTTCCTCCAAGATACCCAATTGATTGTGTATGTTATTACCTCCTCAAGTCAAATCTGATGAGAGCAAGATTCACTCATTTCCCCTCACCTGCCCCCTCTTTCCTTCCTACAGAACTGCTTTTTCTTGTCACTTTTATGTGAGATAATTTACTCCATTTTATCTCTCCCTTTCTCAATATGTTCCTTTTTCTTCCCTTAATTTGATTTTATTTTTTTAGATATCATCACTTCATATTCAACTCACCCTGTGCCCTCTGTCTCTCTATATATGTATATTCCTTTCAGCTACCCTAATATTGAGATCTCATGAATCATATACATCATCTTTCCATGTAGGAATGTAAACAAAATAGTTCAAGTTTAGTAAGTCCCTTATGACTTCTCTTTCTTCTTTACCTTTTCATATTTCTCTTGATTCTTGTGCTTGAAAGCCAAATTTTCTGTTCATCTCTGGTCTTTTCACTGAGAGAGCTTGAAAGTCTTCTATTTTATTGAAAATCCATATTTTGCCTTGGAGCATGATACTCAGTTTTGCTGGTAAGTGATTCTAGGTTTTAATCTTAGCTCCATTGACCTCTGGAATATCATATTCCAAGCCCTTGTAGAAGCTGCTAGATCTTGTGTTATCCGGATTGTGTTTCCACAATACTCAAATTGTTTCTTTCTGGCTGCTTGCAGTATTTTCTCCATGATTGGGGAGCTCCGGAATTTGGTGGCAATATTCTTAGGAGTTTTCTTTTTGGGATCTTTGTCGGGAGGCAATGGGTGGATACTTTCAATTTCTATTTTACCATGGTTTTCTCACATCACTCTCATTTCTCTTCCCAATTTTTCCTCTACTTCTCTAACTTGCTTTTCCAAATCCTTTTTGAGCTCTTCCATGACCTGAGAACAGTTCATGTTTTTCTTGGAGACTTTTGATGTAGGCTCTTTGACTTTGTTGACTTCTTCTGGCTGTATGTTTTGGTCTTCTTTGTCACCAACTAAAGATTCCAAAGTCTGAGTCTGAATCTGAGTGTTTTTGCTGCCTGGTCATGTTCCCAGCTAACTTACTTGACTCTTGAGTTTTTTGTCGGGGTATGACTGCTTGTAGAATATAGAGTACTTTGTCCCAAGCTTGAGGGGCTGTGCTGTTGTTTTCAGAGCTACACAGCAAGCTCTGCCACACCAGCGCTACTCCTTCCCCAAGAACTGCCAACCCAGACCGGACTCGGATCTAAGTTGGCTCTGCACTCCCACTCAGATCCGCCACTTGATTCCTCCCACCACATGGGCCTGGGGCCGGAAGCAACTGTAGCTGATATTCTGTAGCTGCACCACCTCTGCCGCTCCCAGGGTGGTGGCTGAACCTCGAACTCCTTTCACTCTGTCCCAGCAGCTTTTCCCCCTAACCTTCTCTGTTGTCTTTGGTGTTTGTGGGTTGAGAAGTCTGGTAACTGGCACAGCTCACTGATTCAGGGCTGTAGGGCCTGTTCCACCAGGCTCCTGGTCTGGTTGGTCTGCGCGGCCCACACTTGGCTCTGCTCTGCTCTGCTCCCAGGTCTGTGTGATAGACCTTACCCTGCGACCATCCAGGCTGTCCTGGGCTGGAACCCTGCTTCCTTCTGCTATTTAATGGGTTCTGTAGTTCTACAATTTTTCAGAGCCAGTTTTTATAGGTGTTTAGAGGGACCTGGGTGGGAGCTCATGTAAGTCCCTGCTTTCCAGCCGCCATGGTGAATTCTTAACCCAGAAGCTGGATTTTTGAGGTCTATCAAAGAGTAGATTGCTATAGGTGGTGACTTCATCTTGTGTACCTAACCTATTCTAATGATCTACCACTCTGTTTCTTAGCCAGTACCAGGTAGTTTTGAAGACTGCTGCTTTGATATCCGGTATGGCTAGGCCACCTTCCTTAGCATTTCTTTTAATTAATTCCCTTCATGTTGTGGACTTTTTGTTTTTCCAGATGAATTTTGTTATTATTTTATCTAGCACTGTAAAAATTTTTTTTTGGTTTTTCAATTGGTATGGCACTGAATCATTAAATTAATTTAGGTAAAATTGTCATTTTTATTATATTAGCTTGGATTAACCATGAACAACGGATATTTTTCCATTTATTTAGATCTGATTTTATTTGTGTGAGAAGTGGTTCTAAATTGTGTTAATATAGGCTCTGCGTTTATATTGGCATGTAGACTCCCAAATATTTCATAATATCTACAGTACCTTTAAATGGAGTTTCTCTTTCTATCTCTTGTTGTTGGGTTTTGTTAGTAATATATAAGAATGCAAAGGATTTATGTGGGTTCATTTTACATCCTGCAACTTTGCTATAGTTATTCATTATTTCAAGTAGTTTTTCCTGACAGCATGGTGTGTTGGTAACCAAAAATAGGCTCCTTAGCACTTAGTTCAACAAGTGCCCTTGAATAGTTTGGCTTTTGTTCCCTTTGAGAAATTCATTGAGCCTAACTAGGTGCTAAGCCCCAGGCCCAAACCCCTATTAGGTGTAAAACCTTAGTGGGTGTGGATTGGCAACTAAGGTGGGGCTCAAGGTGGGGCTAACTCCAGGGAGGGCCTAGTTTACATGTCTGGGAGAGCAGAGGCTCTTAGACCATGTGGGTTTAAGTCCGTCTCTTTGTGGTGATTCTAGGTCATGTGGGTGAGTCACATGTGTGACTCACCCCTGACCCTGAAAAAGATATAAAAACCAGGGGTTGGCTGTCTGTTCCTTGGAGCTCTTTGCCGCAGCAGTGGTGGCGCGTGACTCTGGGCCAGCCCTTGTTCTGAGCTCCCAGGCTGAACCTAGATGTTGGTAATCTATGAATCTATGAATCTGTATTTGATCTGTCTGTTGATGTTTGTAATTTGTTTGTATTTTGCTCTGAAGTTCAGTGTACTGGTCTCTTCCCCTGAACTAAGTGAATGATATTTGTATGCTGAATTAAAGTAAGCTTGTCAACCCCTTCAACTTTGCTTTCCTTATTAAAGCAGATCAAAAGAACCTGTGCTTTCCCAGTGTGCTGGCAGCTTTCTGGGTACTGGCTGTGGGTGGATCTTACACCCCCCACAGAAGCTGCTAGCTGAATTGTGGAAACACATGGTTGCACAGGTTCTGGATAATGGATGATGCTCTCGAACTTTCCCAGTCACTGATGGTGTAAAGCAAGACTGTGTATTTTCTCCCATGTGTTTTAGCATGATGTTTTTAGGAATGTTGTCATATGTCTTCAATTAGGACAAAACATTTTGATCCTCTTCAAGCACAAAGGACAAGAGCTACCAATAAGGAAATAATCTCTGGATTAGATTGTAGGACTCTATATTCAACTAGTGGAAACATGATTATAAAAGCAGAAAGCTAGGTTAAGGTTAAAGATAACTTGATTCAGTGGAACCATCTCCTTCACTGGTCATCTAATCAAGAGTTTGATAAAACTCTCTTAAGAAATGATAGGAACTAACAAAAGTGGAAAACTTTTGCAAAAATCTCATAGACAGAGAGATCAAACTGAAAAAGCATCAGGGGTTGTGAGACTTAGACTACCCTATACAGAGAGATTTCCCAAACATTGAAAGAACACATGTGACCACAAATATCACAAAAATGTTCAAAAATGACAGATTCATAATCTCATCCTTCCTTCAATGTCATAAAAGTTAAACACAGTTAAACAGTTATAATCTAGTGAACCTAGTTAAAAAGACTCTGTAGATAAACTAAGTCAGGTTATAGTTTAAACAACTTTCAATAAGCTTATTTCATCTTGGGTGGTGGTTGTCCCAGGCAGCCATGTGATCATTGGAAATATTTTGTTTTGGCAATTCTGGAATAGGCCTCATTCTCAGGGCCATTCTGAAGGGATGCTCCTCTTTAAAAAAAAATTAATATTTTATTTTTATCCAATTACATGTAAAAACAATTTTAACATTTTTTTCAAATTTTGAGTTTCAAATTCTCTCACTCTCTATCCCCTCATTGAGAAGGCAGGGAATTTGACACAGATCATACATGTATAGTCACAAAAATACATTTCTATGTAAGTCATGCTGTGAAAGAAAACAGAGATAAAAAAATCCAAGAAAAATAAGAAAATAAGGAAAAGTATCTTTATTCTACATTCAGGCTCCACCAATTCCCTTTCTGGAGATGGACAGCACCTTGCATCATAGTCCTTCAGAACTGTCTTGAGCCATAGCTAAGTTATTCACCATAGATCATCATATAATATCGCTATTACTATGTACCGTGTTCTTCTGGTTCTGCTCATTTCTCTCTTTTTTTTTCTCTTTGTGCTTTCCTTTTTTTATTTAATATATTTAGTTTTCAGCATTGATTTTCACAAGAGTTTGAATTACAAATTTTCTCCCCATTTCTACCCTCCCCCCCCGCAAGATGGCATATATTCTGGTTGCCCTGTTCCCCAGTCAGTCCTCCCTTCTGTCACCCCACTCCCCTCCCATCCCCTATTCCTTTCCTTTCTTGTAGGGCAAGATAAATTTCTACACCCCATTGCCTGTGTATCCTATTTTCTTTTATTTTTTGAACATCTGTTTTTAAAACTTTGAGTTCCAAATTCTCTCCCCTCTTCCCTTCCCACCCACCCTCCCTAAGAAGTCAAGCAATTCAACATAGGCCGCATGCATATCATTATGTATAACCCTTCCACAATACTCATATTGTGCAAGACTCATTATTTTGTTCCTTCCTAACCTATCCCCTTTTATTGAATTTTCTCCCCTGACCCTGTTCCTTTTTGAAAGTATTTGTTTTTGATTACCTCCACCCCCATCTGCCCTCCCTTCTATCATCCCCCCCTTTTTTAATCTTCTTCCTCCTTTTTTTCCTGTGGGGTAAGATACCCAATTGAGTATGTATGGTATTGCCTCCTCAGGTCAAATCTGATGAGAGCAAGATTCACTCATTCGCCCTCACCTGACTTCTCTTGTCTTCCTACAGAACTGCTTTTTCTTGCCACTTTTATGCGAGATAATTTACCCCATTCTATCTCTCCCTATCTCTCTCTCAATATATTCCTCTTTCATCCCTTAATTTTATTTTATTTCTTTTAGATATCTTCCCTTCATCTTCAACTCACCCTGTGCCCTCTCTCTCTCTCTCTCTCTCTCTCTCTCTCTCTCTCTCTCTCTCTCCCTATATATATACACATACATATATACATACATACACACTCACATACACCCACACACACACACACACATATATATATATATAAACATGTATATATGTGCAAATTCCCTTCAGCTACCCTAATACTGAGGTCTCATGAATCATACACATCATCTTTCCATGTAGGATTGTGAACAAAACAGTTCAACTTTAGTAAGTCCCTTGCAATTTCTTTTTCTTGATTACCTTTTCATGCTTCTCTTGATTCTTGTGTTTGAAAGTCAAATTTTCTATTCAGCTCTGGTCTTTTCACTGAGAAAGCTTGAAAGTCCTCTATTTTATTGAAAATCCATATTTTGCCTTGGAGCATGATACTCAGTTTTGCTGGGTAGGTGATTCTTGGTTTTAATCCTAGCTCCACTGACCTCCAGAATACCGTATTCCAAGGCCTGTGATCTCTTAATGTAGAAGCTGCTAGATTTTGTATTATTCTGATTATGTTTCCACAATACTCAAATTGTTTCTTTCTGGCTGCTTGCAATATTTTCTCCTTGATCTGAGAGCTCCAGAATTTGGTGACAATATTCCTAGGAGATTTTTTTTTGGGATCTATTTGAGGAGGTGATTGGTGAATTCTTTCAATTTCTATTTTGCCCTGTGGCTCTAGAATATCAGGGCAGTTCTCCTTGATAATTTCTTTTTTTATTTAATTTATTTAATATATTTAGTTTTCAGCATTGATTTTCACAAAAGTTTGAATTACAAATATTTCCCCATTTCTACCCTCCCACTCACTCCAAGATGGCGTATATTCTGGTTGCGCCATTTCCCAGTCAGCCCTCCCATCTGTCACCCCACTCCCCCTCCCATCCCCCTTTCCCTTCTTCTCTTGTAGGGCAAGATAGCTTTCTATGCCCCGTTGCCTGTGTATCTTATTTCCTAGTTGCATGCAAAAACTTTTTTTTGTTGTTTTTGAACGTCTGTTTTTAAAACTTTGAGTTCCAAATTCTCTCTCCTCTTCCCTCCCTGCCCACTTTCCCTAAGAAGGCAAGCAATTCAGCATAGGCAACATGGGTATCATTATGTAAAACCCTTCCACTATACTCATGTTGTGAAAGATTAACTATGTTTTGCTCCTTCCTAACCTGTCCCGCTTTATTGAGTTTTCTCCCTTGACCCTGTCCCTTTTCAAAAGTGAAGGTCAACATCTCTTTAATCTCTGAAACAGATATTGGCCCATAAGCTTCAATGATCTTTGTGGTGGTTTTTGTTCTTTCCTTTAGCAAATACTCATAATCATATGAGAAAGCAAGGTGATGCAGTGGACAGAACACTAGGCGTGGAATCAGCAAAACTCATCTTTATGAGTCTAAATCCATTCTCAGACACTTCGCAGGTCTGTGACTTGGTTAAATCACTTAACCCTATTTGCCTCATGGCAAATCACTCCAGTACCTTTGCCAAGAAAATCCCAAATGGGATCATGAAGAGTCAATCATGACTGGGAATGACTGAACAGCAACAGTGAACTGAGGAGAATGTGCTGGTTGTGTCTGCCAAGGGCAAGAAAATGTTAGGGATAGAATAAATGTAGACTGAATTCCGTTCTATAGGAAAATGTGTACATGCTAAAATACTTATCCGTTCTCCTGATCATTAGGGAGGATGAAATATTTCCTGAAAGCACAGAATAATTCTTTCAGAATAAAATTAGAAAGAGTAGAAGACCAATCTGAAGAGGAAGAAGGAAATCTCGACTTGCATCAAGAGGTTAAAAGATGGATTAGTGATATAGAAGAGAAATGAAAGAACTACTTAATTTCTAGAGGTAATAAGTATGTAGATTCCAACAGAGAGGGGAATTGGAAACTCTCAGGAAGAAGTCAGGCTTAGAATTGGGGTTAGGGTATTACATATATACATGTGTATATATGTATTTCCTTCTGAACATGGATAGTGCAGAGATTAGTTTTGCTTGCATATGTGTGTGTGTGTGTGTGTGTGTGTGTGTGCATATACATGTTTGTAACAGGGACTTTGTTTTCCTTTCATCCTTAGTTGGGGAGAAGGAGAGAGAGTTGATAAAAAATAAAATTTAATACATTTTATTTAAACTTTAAATTTTTTCTAATTTATGGAATAAAGCAAACATTTTCACAACATAGTATAATAAAAAATGCACATGAAACTACAAATTTATTATGTACAACTTGCTATTCATTTAAGAAAATGAAAATATTCATTTATATCTTTTGACAACTCATCTATCTAAAGCTTCTCTTTCTCATAAATCTTCTAGATGAGTTTGAGCATGCTTCTCAATCAAATCAGGTTCCCAAACAGTTCTCAGGTCAAGGCAAAAATCTCAGGGAATCAAGGAAGAGAATCTGGGAGACTTCTGCCCCAAATCAGCAGACATCCACCTCTAGCATCCTGATCTCTTTGGAATTGCCTATAGTAGGCATGGTGAAGATAGTATTGCACTTTTAAAACTGGAATAACTAGGAGATTTGATGGTAAGTAGGAGGTTCTTAAGTTGTCTTGGAAAGATAAATCAAACAGTTGTTAGAGATTATGGAGTTGACTTCATCACATACCCAAAGGCAATGGAAACATTTTTTTCATAGGACATTTATTCTGTTTTCCTTGTAGTGTTCATTATGGAAAAAATGCATGTATGTATGTATGCATGTATAAATGAATGAATGGAAAGAATGAGAAAGCAATTATTAAGCACTTGCTATGTGCCATGCACTGTGCTAAGTGCTATGGATACACACACAAAAAGAGAGACAGCTAGTATTCGAATTGGGAAGAGTACACCTATAGAACAGTAGCAAAAAAAAGGAGATTTGATCTGAAGAGTTACTAGGGTGATGAGTTGATATATATGTGCCTGTCAAATGACAGGAGCATTCCAAAATTAATGATACCATTTATTTAATGATTGTGCCCAGAGCATGGAGTAGAAAATTGCTGTATTTTTGGGGGGTGGTCAGTGCTATGCCCACGTAAACATATCAGGATAGTATAGGAGTAAGGCAAAATTCATGACCTCAGAGAGGACCATGGGCCATGCCTGAATGGTTCAGAATCATGAAGTATAAGGAATTCTCTAGGTAGAAGGCAGAGAAAGTATAACATTTATTTAGACTCTAGAGGATCAGATTCAAGGACCAATGCCCCCAATTTGATATTGTGGCAATAATATTTCAAAACTAATAAGCCCACCTCACTGTAGTAACAAGGAAATTTTAACAAAATATTATAGCGAGGAGCCAAGACATACTGTAACTTCCCCTCAATGCTAGGGCCTCCTAATAACAAGATCACTTATGAATTCTAACTTACCAAGCTCAGCACTCTCTCCTACAGCTCTGCTGACTCCAAGTTCCTTGATTTCCACTACTTCCTCTTGTTTAGCACTCTCCTCTCTGCAACCTCGATGCTGGCTCTCTGCTTCTGAATCTTGCCACTCTCCACTGCTCCCAGTCCTGTTCTGTTGCTTCCAGTTCTGGGCTCTCTTTTTATACAATCCTAGCCATCATCTGATTGGCTAGAACTCAGGGCACATACCATTGGCTCTGGTCTTAGCAACTCTCCTTAGGGTCCTGAGGGCTTCACACCCATGTCAGTTTAGCACCTAATAAGTAGGGGTTTGGTGCCTACTTAGGAACAAAGATATACAATCAGGCCTTCCCACCTAGGCCCACCTGAACCCTGTTGAATGGTTGGGGAAGATCTTTGATCAGATTAATACTATAGATGGCAAGATACTAAGATGGCCAGGATGAACAGCTGGATGTGATGTGATGGTGAAGTATAATTATGTTGTTGTTCAGTCATGTTTGACTCTTTGTGACCCCATTTTGGGGTTTTCTTTTGCAAAGGTACTGGTGTGATTTGCCATGAGGCAAATAGGGTTAAGTGATTTAACCAAGTCACAGACCTGCGAAGTGTCTGAGAATGGATTTAGACTCATAAAGATGAGTTTTGCTGATTCCACGCCTAGTGTTCTGTCCACTGCATCACCTTGCTTTCTCATATGATTATGAGTATTTGCTAAAGGAAAGAACAAAAACCACCACAAAGATCATTGAAGCTTATGGGCCAATATCTGTTTCAGAGATTAAAGAGATGTTGACCTTCCTCTGAAGAATTCAGTAAGATCTTCTAAACTTAAGTCAATGTGTATGTGCCTCAGTATGAAACAATATCGGGAAAAAATGGACTTAGACAAAAAACAACTGGTTACTGATATGAATCATTTCTTAATCAGCTATTTGTGTGCAATCTAACCAAAAGTAAAAATGAACATTAATCTAGAAAGGTAAAGAGGAGAAGATTTGCCATGCTAGAAGTTATGGAAGCAAGGTGGTACCATGTATAAAGTGCTGGGCCTGGAGTTTGGGAGACTTGAGTTCAAATACAACCTCAGACATTGTCTAACTATGTGACCCTGGACAAATAATAAACCTCTCTCTGCCTCAATTTCCTTAACTGTAAAATGTGAATAATTATAGCACATACCTCCCAATGCTGTTGTGAGGATCAAATGAGAAATGTTGGTAAAGTATTTAACATAGTGCCTGGCACATAGTAGGTGCTTAATAAGTGCTTGGTCCTTTTCCCTTTCTAATATCCATAGCTCCATCTTGGCTCATTCAAAAAGCCAATGATGCTGAAAAATGGGAAATGGAACAAAGAAAAGGCATTGACATGAACTAACACCATTCGTTACAGAAGTTCAAAGCAATCCCCTGTATGTGCCCAGAAATTGCCCCAGCCAACAAGCATTTGAGTCTTTTGCCAGGAAAAGAACCATGTGAACCAGGAGGAAGGTTCATTTTCAAAATCTTACAAGGAGGATAGTGGAAAGAAAATTTATATTATGGACTTGGCAAACCTTAAGGAGCTGTATGTTATTATTATTATTAAAAGGGACAGAACTGACTCAAAAAATGAGCAGCAGGAAAAAGAACTGAATTTGCCAAAAGTATAGTGAAAGAATCATGTTGCAAAAAGATACGAAAATTAATATTTCCTCAGATTTGCTCTGTATTGATTGATTCTTTATCAATTAGTTTAAAGGTGATGTTGAAAGGGAATGTTGTTACAATTTCTGCAGTTAGTCCCTGGGCTATCTCTTGTTTTCTGTAATCCCCAACTATCTTAACCTCGTGCCATCCTATGAAAAGACAAGTTGTCTGTCCCTGTATAATTAGGGGATGTTTACTCTCCCCCAAGGTGTCAACTAATCTAGTGGTTCTGGGCTCCTAACCAGATTACAACAGGCAGCAACATTCCTTAATTATTAGAGAGGGGCATGATTAGCAATGCCTGAATGCCAACCCACTTTCCCCCAGTATAGCCAATTGTAATGTTCCCCAACTACCCAGACCTCCTCCTTTCTTGCATGTCTATAAAGATCTACCTCTTCTCATCAAGGTCACTGTTCTTACTGATGTGGCTAGTCTGGCCACTTTGCTAACAGTTATATTTGTCATTGTTAATAAACTAATTATGCTTTAGAGCCTGTACCTCAGTTTACCTTTATTGCATTTATTCACCACAAGGTAAGCTAGATCATTCCAAGAACATTTAAAGATGAAACTAGAAAGAGAGATGAAAGGTGAGAGATGAGGGAACAGATCTGTCAGCATTTCCATGATATAACATTTTCTTAGGCAACTGTGGAACCACAACTTTCGGACTCTAATCCTTTTATTCCTACTGTGCTAAATGAGAAAGTGGAAGTGGCACTAACACAAGTCAAATATAACTGAGGAATCTCCTGTGTAGGTAACACATTTTGAGGAATACTGGAGAATAGAATTACAAGGTACCTAAAAGAGAGGAAGTTACTGAATGATTTTTAAAAATGACCAGAAGTGGACTTATAGAAAAGTGTCCATTGATAGCTAACAACTCTTACACCTACTTTCTCACTCTACAGAATTTCTTTGGAGTAACTTACAGTTGTGTCAACTCAGTCTGTACTTATATCAAATTGATACCAACTTATTGTATAAACAAGCTGAGCTTCTCCAAAGGATATTCTATAGATGTCCACATCTTTGGAGTATATGCTCAGTACTGAACTCACTAGGTCAAAGGGTATGAAGAACTTTGCAATTTTTGTTATATAATGTCATTTCTCCCAAGAGTCCCTCAACATGCCCATTTCATCTTTTTTCATCTTTTCCCGTAAACTCTGTAATAACAATTTAGATTTGAAGATCTTTCCCATCCATTAATAGGCCATATGACCTGCTTACATCATGGGAAGCCTAAGTCACATGTGGTGGGAGGAGCTTGCTGAGAAGGAAAGGAGAGTGTGTCATAGGAAGTACTGAGACAGAGAGCAGTTAGAGCTGACAGAAAAGAGCAGACATGTGGTAGCTGTGCTGTGAGAGTGATTGTTGGTGGCTGGGCCCCAGAGGGGGCAGAAGTTATGGGATGGCATGGTTCTTTGCTGTGATATCGTGTATTGAATTCTTTGCTGCTATGATGGACTGGGCTTGTTGGTTTTGGGACCTGGTTCTTTGGTGTCTGAATAAATGGTTTACTTCTTTTACTTTCTATATGGAGACTCTCTTGTATTTTGCGATACAGAACCACACAGGCATGTTGACAATTATCATGCATATTGTGATTATTGCCTTGCTAATACACTATGGCTCAGGTACTGTTAATAACCTTCTGGGGTTTGTGTACTTCGTAAGATCTCTGGAACTTGAGCTAATGCAGGACTTTTTTCCTTTTGAATCATTGCTACCATGTGAGGTCCTCCAGAAATTTTGTAAAAGCATTAATCATATACTTCGTGCCTGGATTTCCCTAAATGTGAATAACAGGATGTTTATGTCCAATACAGTGATTCAATGGAAAATATGGTTTTGGGGTATGGGATAGTCTTTATTTCATCCCCAAAGAAAACCAATATAGTTCACAAGACTCACAGGAGCCTATGAAAAGATGAATGGAAATAAATAGCTCAATGCTTATTAGACTGGAGAGTAATTATGATCTGGGGGCACTACACTCTCTTTATTTCAGATCTTTACTGTCTGAACAACCTATGTCAATAACAGAGAGGGTTGGCAAGGTCCAGAACTCTTCCCAGCCCTTCCATCAAATGGCTCCAGGTCTTCAGCTTCACATCATTTGTCTGTTGGTGATTTTTTTTCCAAGGACCACACTATCCATTCTCTCTCTAGGACATCAGTGCCTGAACATTTGCTCTTGGGAACTCTCAAACCTGAAGCTATCCAGAAGGCAATTCCCAAAACAGACACTTTGCATGGAAGCCTCTTTTCTTGCTATAAGGATAGAGTCAAGATCATGCTGACTAGCAATACAAAATTCTCCCTCCTTATATAAGAGTCTGACATAAGTAGTATCCTTCAACTGCTCTCTTAGTGTTCATCAAGCACATGATCATCCCTGCCACAGATTCAATGTTCCAATGGCTTCCTTATCATGCTAGTCTCTGACCTGTGGTGAGAAAACAAAGCAGAAATGGAGGAGGGAACCAGGAACGAAAGGTCCAAGAACTCTCCTATCAGGTCACCAGGACTTACACACTATTTGCTTCCCTCCCAAACTTCTAATAATCATTTGTAGTAGGAACAGAATGAAATTCTGGCCAGGGATGGCTCCCTATGTTATGTTGCTTTCTAGAAATGAGAGCCGGCAGAGAAACAAAGACAGGGAGAGACATAGAAATAGAAAGAGAGAGACAGAGAGAGGGAGGAAATGAGATAGATAGAGACAGGGACACAGAGAAGCAGAGATCGACAGACAGACACAGCAACATTAGCATCAGTGACAGAGACAAAGAGAGGGAGAATTTGACTAGCTCCTTTTCCTAGGGAATGGTCAGCTCTTCCAAGATGCATTTAGTCTCCTTGCTTCTGAGTCACTAAGTATCTTGAAGATAGTCCTAGTCACTGTCAATCAAGCTTTCAAAGTTGTCTTCCTTATCTGTGCTTCTTTTGGTTTTGCCTCTATTCTCTTCTCTGTATTTATTTTTTAAAAAGATGTCTTTTTCCTTTCTTTTCTTCTCCATTTTCTTTCTTCCTTCCTTCCTTCCTTCCTTCCTTCCTTCCTTCCTTCCTTCCTTCCTTCCTTCCTTCCTTCCTTCCTTCCTTCTTTTCTTTCTTTCCTTCTTTCTTTGTTTCTTTCCTTCTTTCTTCCTTCCTTCCATCTTTTTTCTTTTTCTTTCTTTCATTCATTCTTTCTTCTCTCTCTCTCTCTCTTTCTCTCTCTCTCTCTCTCTCTCCCGTTACCCTACAATTATCCCTGGCACCATCTCACTGCCACTCCCTACCCATCGGGGGAGGTAGAGGCCTTATAGAAAGTATGAATAGTTCAGCAAAAATAAAGTTACCGAATAGTCTATAACTGAAAAATTTATGTGTTATACTGCACTTTAAAATTCACCATAGGTTCATTAACAGGTGAGTAGTATACCTCATTATCAGCTCTCTGAAATCATAGTTTATCATTACATTGATCAGAGTTCTCAAGTCTTTCAGTTACTCTCCTTTGTATTCTTGTTGTTGCTATATGAACTTCTCCTGCTTCTGCTCACTTCACTCTGTATTGTTTTATGCAAATCTTCCAAGGTTTCTCTGAAACCATCCATTTCACCATCTTTTATGGTACACCAATATTCTATTACATTCGTATTCCATAATTTGTTTACTTATTCTCCAATAAATGATTATCTCTTCAGTTTCCAGTTTTTCCTATTACAAAAGAGGACTATTTTTGCATATATAGGTCCTTTTCCTTTCTTTGATCTCCTTGGGGTGTAACAAGCCTAGTAGTAGTTTTGATGGATCAAAGAGTATGCATAGTTTTGTGGCTTTGCTGGGGGGCATAGTTTGAAATTCCTATCCAAAACAGCTGGAGCAATTCATAGCTTGGCCATCAATGTATTTGTACCTGTCTCCCACATCCCCTCCAAAATTGTTATTTTTCATTTTTATCTTCTTTGCCAATCTGTTAAGTCATAAATGGCACCTCAGAGTTGCTTTAATTTGCATTTCCCTATTAGTGATTTGGAGAGTTGTTGTTTTCATATGATCATTAATAGTTTGAATTTCTTCATTTGAAATTGTTCATATCTTTTGACCATTTATCTACTGGGAAATAATTTTTGCTCTTATAATTTGAATCAGTTCCATATACATCTTAGGAGTAAGATTTTATCACAGAAACTTGCAGCAAATTTTTTTCTAATTTCCTCTTTTCCTTCTAATTTTAATAGTATCATTTTTGCAAGTGAAAAGACTTTTAAATTACAGAATCAAATTGTCCAAATTTTCTTCTGTTATTTTCCCTATCACTTGTTTGGTCACAAACTAATAAGAAGCTATCAATCTATTCTAGAGGTAATGTCCTCCTTGCTCCTCTAATTTATTTTTCATGTCACATTTAATGTCTCTGCTAGCTCTCTTGTGTTTGTTGGCAATAGAAATGCTGAGAAACAAAAAATAAATTATATATCCTGCAAAATTGCTGAATTTATTATTTCATTACTTTTTAGTCAATTTCTTGGGGTTCTTTAGGTAAACAATGACATTTGTAAACTTTATGTTTTTCTTTTCCTGTTTTCTATGCTTATTCCCTCAGTTTCTCTTTATTGTTTTATAATTATACCTAGTGTTTTTAGAACTATGTTAAATAGTAGTTGTGATAATACATATCTTTGCTTTACCCCTGATTTTTTTTTTGTAAAGACTTAGAATCAGACTTAAGATTATCTTTTCTTGGGGGGGCAGAACCAAGATGGCCACTTGAAAACAGCATCTCATTGGAGTTCTCTCACAAAATCTGTCAGATACCTCTAAAAAAGTGAATCTGAGCATATTTGAGAGTTAGAAGCCACTGAGTGGGGAAAACTTCTAAGCCAGGAGAGTCGTCAGGGTGGGACAGGACAGATCTATAGGCCAGGAGAGCTCCTGGCACGTGAAACTGCACCAGACAACAATAAACCACTAGCAGCTAAGGAACTCAGTCAATGATCCATCTGGGAGGATGCTGGGTGTGTGAAACTGGTGGCGATCCCTGGGCCTCCCAGCCCAGTATGGGACTCAGTTGGAGCTATGGGAGGCAGCAGCATAGCACCTGCAGCCATGAGAGTAACTACTCCTGAAGCTTGCAGTCCACAGTCTAAAGGTTTGAAACTCACCTTCTTGAACTTCAGAGAGCCATGATGACCAGGTAAAATGTCTCTCATGCCTCCCTTCCCCACCCAGACAATACTCCCTTGAGAGAAACTCTGAAATAGAGGAGCCAGAAGTGGGGCTTCAGTAAGCAAACAGTGGGAGCTCCTGAGCCCCAGGGGGGTGGAGCAAGCAAGAGTTAACACTAGGAACCCAGAGGTGCCTTTGCATAGCCAGGTGAAGTGGCAGATACAAGCACAGAAAATGGCTGAGACCCCCAGGCTGTAGCACAGGCCTAGGGAAAGAGATTTCCAGCATCCTGACCATCCCTCCCCTGCACCTCACAAAACAAGGCCACAGCACACAAGCCAGTAAATAGGTGCACAATTCCAAGCACAAGATGCATTGGATAGGACCACCTGAGCCCCAGAAGCAGAAATACACTTTAAATCCAGGAAAAAGTTAACCAACATGAAGAAGCACTCCAGAAAACTGAGGCTTATTGATTCTTTTATGGAGACAGGGAAGATCAAAATACCAATTCAGAAGAGGACAGCATTGATAATTATACACACATCAGAAACCTCAAAGGGAATGTGAAACTGGTGTCAAGTGCAAAAAGCATTCCTGGAAGAGCTCAGGAGGATTGTTAAAAACCAAATTAGAGAGGTAAAAGAGAAAATGGAAAAATGAACTTGATTGATGAGAAAAAAACCTTTAAAAAGTTAAATTTGCAAAATGGTTAAAGAGATTCAGAATCCGATTAGAGAGAATGAAGCCCTGAAAAGTAAAATTAACCAAATGGAAAGGAGGCTCAGAAGCAAAATGAAAATTAAAATTAGAAATTAAAATTAGAAATGAACAAGTAGAAACTAATGACTCTGTGAGGCTTTGAAAATCAGTCAACCAAATCTAAAGAATGAAAAGATAGAAGAAACATGAAATATCTGATTGGGAAAACAACTGACCTGGAAAACAGATTCCAGGAGAGGACAGTCTAAGAATTATTGGTCTTCCAGAAAGCCATGATGAAAAAAAAGAGCCTGGACAGTATCTTCCAAGAAACCATCAAGGATAACTACCTTGAGGTCCTAGAACCAGAGGGTAAAATTCTCATCGAAAAAAAGCCACCAATCACCCCCTGAAAGAATTCTCATATTGAAAACTCCAAGGATATTATAGCCAAATTCCAAATTCAAGAATTATCATGTCAAGGAGGAAGGGCTTCAAGCAGCCAGAAAGAAAAATTCAAATATAGCCAAATTACAGTCAGGATCACACAGGATCTTGCAGCTTCCACCTTAAAAGACAGGATAAATTGAAATATGATATTCTGGAAGGCAAAGCAGCTTGGACTACAACTAAGGATGGACTAGCCAGCAAAACTGAGCATAATTTTTCAGGCAAGGAGATGGACATTCAATGAAATAAGGGAATTCCAGACCCTCCTGATGAAAAGGCCAGAGCATAATGGATATTGATCTTTAAATACCAAACTCAACAGAGACATAAAAAGGTAAACAGGGAGAAAAAAACTTCATTATTCAATAAGGGGAAATTGTTTACATCCTCATGTAGAATTATATTGTTTTATACACATTATATATCTATGTCAATCTTGAGAATAGTACAGTTATTATGATAATTGAAAGGGATATACATAGACCGAGGATGTCAGTATAAAATAATTGATATAATGATAAACACATATTAAGAGATGTAAGGGATGGTTCTGGGAGAAGAGGTTGTAGAAAGGGTAAATTAAATCACATGAAGAGCACAGAAACATGTTATAGTAGAGGGAAAGAAGGGAGGGAGAAGAGCAGTATTTGAGCTTTACTCTCATCGGATTTGTTTTAAGAAGGGAATAACATACTCTGATAAGTATAGAAATGTCCTACAGGCAGTAGGAGTGGAAAAGGGAAAGAAAAGGGAGGGGTCATCAGAAGGGAGTAGAAGAAGTAGCAAGGGGGAAAGGGTAAGATAAGGGAGGTTAATCAATAGGGAAGGTAAGTGAGGAAGGCAGTGGTCAAAAGCAAAACTCTTTTGAGGAATGGAAGGGAGAAGGGAGAAACAAAAGCATAAAAGGGGGGCAAATTAGATAGAGAAAAAGACACAGATAGTAACCATATCTGCAAATGTGAATGGGATGAACTCTCCCATAAAACAGAGGTAGAGAGCAGAATGGATGAAAACCATAATCCTACAATATGTTGTTTACAAGAGACACAATTGAAACAGAGGATACACACAGGCTGAAGGTAAAACGCTCAAGTAGAATATATTGTGCTTCAGCTAAAGTAAAAAAAAGAGGGGGTAGCAAACTTAATCTCAGACAAAGTAAAATAAAAGATAGATCTAATTAAAAGACATAAGGAATGACACTATATCCTGATAAAAAGGCACCATAGACCATGAAGCATATCATTACATAACATATATGCACCAAGTGGTATATTATGCAGATTCTTAGAGGAGAAGTTAAAGAATTACAGGAAGAAAGAGATAGCAAAACTGCACTAGTGGGGGACCTCAACTTTCCCCTCTCTGACTTGATAAACCCAGCCTCAAAATAAACAAGAAAGAAGTTAAGCAGGTGAATGGAAATTTAGAAAATGTAGATATGATAGATAGACCACCAGAGGAAAGTGAATGGGAATAAAAAGGGATATAATTTTTCTCAGTGGTACATGGCACATACACAAAAAATGACCACATACGGGGGCATAAAAACCTCACATCCATTTTAGGTCATGATGCAATAAAATGTTTTTGTAACAAAGGGATATGGAAAGATAAACTAAAAATTAATTGGAAACTAAATAGTCTAACTGTAAAGAATGAGTGGGCAAAAGAACAAATCATAGAAAAATTAATAACTTCATTCAAGAGATTGACTTGAATGAAACAACACACCAAAACTTATGGGATACAGCAAAAGCAGTTCTTAGAGGAAGTTTTATATTTCTAAATGCTTACATGAATAAAATAGAGAAAAAGGAGATCAATGAATTGGACATATGGGAAAATAGGCAAAGAAGGAGTCCTACCAAATTCTTTTTCTGACACAAATCTGGTTCCAATACCCAAACAAGGAAGAGTCAAGACAGAGAAAGAAACCTATAGAACCAATTTCCCTAATGAATATCGATGCAAAATTTTATCCCCGACAAATATTTTATTATTCAATATTTTGGTTTTCAACATTGATTTCCAAAAGATCTTCAATTACAAATTTTCTCACCATTTCTACCCTCCCCACACTTCAAGATGACCCATTTCTTATATACCTTATTTCTCAGTTGCATGCAAAAACAACTTTTTTTTTTTGAGCATCTGCTTTTAAAACTTTGAGTTCCAAATTCTCTCCCCTCTTGCCTTCCCACCCAAACTCCCTAAGAAGCAAACAATTAAACATAGGCCACACATGTATCATTATACAAAACACTGCCACAATATTTCCCTCCATCCTATCCTGTCCCCCTTTATTCATTTTTCTCCCTTGACCCTATCCCTTTTCAAAAGGGTTGGCTTTTGATTACTTCCTCCCCCTAGCTGCCCTCCCTTCTATCATCCCCCCCTTTTATCCCCTTCCCCCTACTTTCCTGTGGGCTAAGATACCTAATTGAGGGTGTATGTTATTCCCTCCTCAAGTCAGATCTGAAGAGAAAGGTCACTCATACTCCCTCCCCTGCCTCCTCTTTCCTTCCAACAGAACTGCCACTTTTATGAGAAATAATTTACCCCATTCTATCTCTCCCTTCTCTTCTCAATATATTCCTCTCTTACCCTTAATTTTATTTTACTTTTTAGATATCATACCTTCATATTCAACTCATCCTGTGCCCTTTGCATATATTCCCTTCAACTACCCTAATAAAGAGAAAGGTCTCATGAATTGCACACATCATCTTTCCATGTAGGAATGTGAACAAAACAATTCAACTTTAATTCCCTTATGATCTCTTTCTTGTTTACCTTTTCATATCTCTTGCTTCATGTTGCGAAAGTCAAATTTTCTCTTGAGCTCTGGTCTTTTCACTGAGAAAGCTTGAAAGTCTCTATTTTTATTGAAAATCCATATTTTGCCTTGGAGCATTACACTCAGTTTTGCTGGGTAAGTGATTCTTGGTTTGAATCCTAGCTCCATTGACCTCGGAATATCATATTCCAAGATCTTTGATCCCTTAATGTAGAAGCTGCTAGATCTTGTGTTATCCTGATTGTATTTCCACAATACTCAAATTGTTTCTTCTGGCTGCTTGCAGTATTTCCTCCTTGATCTGGGAGCTCTGGAATTTGGCAACAATATTCTAGGAGTTTTCTTTTTCGAATCCTTTTCAGGAGGTGATAGTGGATCCTTTCAAGCTCTATTTTACCCTCTGGCTCTAGAATATCAGGACATTTCCTTGATAATTTCTTGAAAGATGATGTCTAGGCTCTTTTTTTGATCATGACTTTCAGGTAGTCCAACAATTTTTAAATTATCTCTCTGGATCTATTCTCAGGTCAGTGGCTTTTCCAATGAGATATTTCACGGTCTTCTATTTTTTCATTCCTTTGGTTCTCTTTTCAAATATCTTGGTTCTCATAAAGCCATAGTGTCTACTTCCTCCAATCTAATTGTTAAGGTGATATTTTCTTCAGTGGTCTTTGGACCTCCTTTTCCACTTGATTATTCTGCCTTTCAAGGCATTCTCTCTCATTGGCTTTGGAGCTCTTTTGCCATTTGGGTTAGTCTTCTTTAAGGTGTTATTTTCTTCAGTATTTTTTGGGTCTCCTTTAGCAAGTCATTGACTTGTTTTCATAGTTTTCTTGCATCTCTCTCTTTTCTTCCCAATTTTTCCTCTACTTCTCTTACTTGCTTTTCCAAATGCTTTTGAGCTCTTCCATGGCTTGAGGCCTGAGGGCAATTTATTGTGGAAACACAATCAGGATAACACAAGATCTAGCAGCGTCTACATTAAGGGACCGAAGGGCTTGGATATGATATTCCGGAGATCAATGGAGCTAGGATTAAAACCAAGAATCACCTACCCAGAAAAACTGAGTATAATGCTCCAAAGCAAAATATAGATTTTCAATAAAATAGAGGACTTTCAAGCTTTCACAGTGAAAAGACCGGAGCTGAATAGAAAATTTGACTTTCAAATACAAGAATCAAGAAAAGCATGAAAAGATAAACAAGAAAGAGGATTCATATGGGATTTACTAAAATTGAATTGTTATGTTTACATTCCTACATGGGAAGATGATGTGTGTAATTCATGAGACCTTTCTCAGTATTAGGTGATTGAAGGTAATGTAGAGAGAGGGCATAGGATGAGTTGAATATGAAGGAGGATATCTGAATAAATGAAATAAATTTAATGGGTGAGAGAGGTATATATTGAGAGGAGAGAAAGGGAGAGATAGAATCGGGTAAATTATCTCAATAAAAGTGGCAAGAAAAAGCAGTTCTGTTGGAAGGGAAGAGGGGGCAGGTGAGGAGGAATGAGCAAATCTTGAGGAGGGAATAAAATAACACTCAATTGGGCATCTTCCTCAACAGAAAAGTAAGGATTAGGGGATAAAAAAGGGGGGATGATAGAAGGGAGAACAGATAGGGGGAGGAGGTAATCAAAAGTAAACACTTTTGAAAAGGGACAGGGTCAAGGGAGAAATTTCAATAAAGGGAGACAGGATAGGATGGAAGGAAATATAGTTAGCCTTTCACAACATGAGCATTATGGAAGTGTTTTGCGTTAATGATACATTTGTGATCTATGTTGAATTGTTTGCCTTCCTAGAGAGGGTGGGTGGGAAGGGAAGAGGGAAGAGAATTTGGAACTCAAAGTTTTAAAAGCAGAAGCTTAAAAAAAATTTTTTTGCGTGCAGCTTGGATACCAGATATATAGGCAATGGGGCATAGAAATCCATCCTGCCTACAAGAAAGTAAGGGAAAGGCAATGGGGGGGTAATGGGGTGAAAGAGGGGAGGGTGACTGGGGAACAAAAATCAGAAATATGCCATCTTGGAATGGGGGGGAGGGTAGAA